>NW_025959205.1:0-47704 GCF_023159225.1 Perognathus longimembris pacificus | reverse complement strand
ATTGCAACACAAACTGTATCTATCTATCTATCTATCTATCTATCTATCTATCTATCTATCTATCTATCTACCTATATTTTTGCTGTTCCCGGGGTTTGAACTCAGGCTTGGACACAGTTCCTGAGCTTTTTTTTGCTTAAGGCTAGCACTCTGTCACTTGAGCAATAGCTCTACTTCCAGCTTTTTGGTGGTTAATTGAAGAGAAGAGTCTCACAGATTTTTCCTGCCCAGGCTGGCTTAGAACCTCGATCCTCAGATCTCAGCCTCCTGAATAGCTAGGATTACTGGCTACAGCCACTGGCTTCCAGCTTACTTTCCCTATAGTCTTAAACTATGTAGGAATCAACTCTTTGGTAAGCTTTTTTTCATTTTTATGTTTATATTAGTAATGATTATTTTGTCTCCATTTTCCTATCTTATGATTATTTAATTAGAAGGCAATTGTTTATTTTTTATTTGATTAGTTATTTAAAAGACAGGTCTTTGGGGCTTTATATAATAGGATCCAAAGGTAGCACTAATGTCTGTGAACCTTAAAATTATACTATCCCTTTTTTGATGACCAAAGCTCATTAGAAACTGGAGCCTGTGGCTCAGGCCTGTAATCCCAGATCCTCATGAGATTGGAGGATTGTGCTTTGAAACCCGCCCTGGGCAGGGAAATCCATGACATCCATCCTCCATGAACCACCAAAGTACCAGAAATGGTGCTATTTCTCAAGGGGTAGCATGCCAGCATGGAGTGACAAAGCTAAGGGACATAGCCCAGTCTCTGAGTTCAATTTTCAGTGCTGGCTCAAAAACCAAAACCCCACCAAAACACAAATGACCTGAAAGACTCTAGTCCCTGTGCGTAGGAACTAGTAATTTGTCCTACTACTGTGAAGGGAAGAGCTTCTGAGTTCTTACAAAAACTATCTTTAAGTATTTGTGCAAAGGAGTTGCCATTTGACAAAGCAGTTTATGAATATGGCAGATCTTAACCCACCTCACCCCTTTCAACATTCTTGCCCCTCCTTCCTCTGCCCACCTTTCCATTTCTTACTTTTGTAGTATGTACAATGAATTCTTGACTACATTCCCCCCCTTCCCCTTCATTTGTCTCCCGCTCTCCCCTTGCCCCCACTTGATGAGCTGCTGTTTTTCACCCTTATGCTTTGGGAAGTAATCATAAGCACCACCCCCCTACCCCAGTTCTTCCTCAGAACTTTCTAGATTCCTAAGAGTGGTCATTGTAAATGTATAACACAAGAATAATAGAATAGCAAGATATGAGAGAGTTGAAGACATGCTTTAATCATTAGACTTTGTGATTCGAATAAACAACTGTGGTTGAATAAAGACCCTGCACATTCCTGTTGGATATTTCTCATAGAGTGAACACAGTGCTGTCCCAACTCTTTTACTCTATTTAAGTTTTTGGCTTAACTAGCTTTGACTTATTTTGTTGTATGTTCTCGTTTGGTTATTTCCTTGAACATCCCATCTAATTTCCATCTTATTCATTTTTGTGTTGCAGCTTCTGACAACTGTCTTAAGTCCACACTTCTCTAGATTTTTTATACCTAGCAGCCATTTGGCTTCTACTTTTCCTGGTCTCTCTCTTCCTCTCTCACTAACCTGTGCCTAATGTTGAGGTTATAGTATCCAAAATAGATCAGGCCTCAGCCACCTTGGTGTGTTCATGCTATCTGTCCCTTCCTGCCTCAGTGTCTGTACCTTTTGGCTGGTTTCACTCAGATTATGGCCAGAGAATGGCTGAAGTAAATAACAGGAATGAAGAAAGGAAATGTATGGTGATTAGCAGTTCTTTGAGGGAAATGTTTACCTTTATTCACTAACAGTGTATGTGTTGGTAGTTTCCTATTGCCAGAGAAAGAGAGTGTTGATTCTAAATGTTAGTTTTTAACATGAGAATCTTAAGCATTATATGTTATAACTCTCAGAAATGTTAGGTGTTTCAGAATCTTTCAAAAATATTTATTGTCCTTTTTTCTCCTTTATTGTCAAAGTGAAGTACAGAGGGGTTACAATTTCATATATAATGCAGTGAGTACATTTCTTGTCCAACATGTTAACTCCTCCTCCCCTCCACATGCCTACCTCTTCCCTCCTGCTTCCCTTCCACCCACGAGTTGTATGGTTGGTTTACACCAAATGGTTTTGTGAGTATTGTGTTTGGAGTTGTTTGTATTTTTATCTTTGTCTATTGATTTTGATATTTACTTTCTCTTCCCTAGCTCTAATACACGTATATACAGTATCCAGGGTGCTCAGATGAGATACAGTGATAGTGGGGGTAAAACCACAGGAAGGGAATACGAGAGAAAATAAAAAGGGTACGGATTCATATCGCATGTTGAAAATAATTACAATAATGATATACCACTTGTTTCCATAACATGGAGCTCATTTCACTTAGCATCATCTTAAGTGTCCATAAGGGCATAGCTATTGGGCTATTATGACTTCGGCTTTGACTAGCCTAAACATGTACTAATTATTCCAAAAACATGTACTAATTATTCCAAGCACCCAGCACCCCTCACGGAGGCACGGGAGGAGGACTGAGCGCCTAGCACACACACAGGAGGACTGAGCACCCAGCACCTCGTGTGGAGGAACGGGAGGAGAACTGAGCGCCCAGCGCCTCCTGTGGATTCATGGGAGGAGGACTGAGCACCCAGGCCCTCGTGTGGGACACAGGACTAACTGCCCAGCACCCACATGAGAAGACTGAGCACCCAGCACTTTGTGTGAGGCACGGGAGGACTGAGCACCCAGCACCTCGTATGCAGACACCGGGGGGAGGAGCTGAGCACCCAGCACTAACAAAGGAAGACTGAACACCCAGCACCTTGTGTGGAGACGCCAGGGGGGACTGAGCACCCAGCATCTTGTGTGGAGATGCCGGGGGAGGACTGAGCACCCAGCAACCCACGCAGGAGGGACTCAGTACCCTAACCCTGGGTACGTGTGTGCATGCGGGGGGGAGGCTGGGGTGACCCCGGCGGCGCCATGATCAGGGCCCAGGCTGCAGGCTCAGCTCCACCACCGGCAATGGCTCCGCCTCCTCCTCCTCCTCCTCCTCCACCTCCTCCTCTCCTCCTCCTCCTCCTCCTCCTCTTCCTCCTCCTCCTCCTCCCAGCGGAGGACAGGGGGAGGTGCACGGCTGTCCGGCTGTCTGTGTGTCCATCCGCCCATCTCTTGTCTGTCCGTCTGTCTCCCTCTGTGTCTGTCCGTCCATCCATTTGTCCATGTGTCCGTCTGTCTCCAGGTCTGTCTGCCCGTCTGCTCATCTGTCCATCTGTCCATCCATCCGTCCATCTGTCTGTCTCCCTGTTTCTCCGTCTGTCTGTCTGACCATCTGCTCAGTGTGTTTGTCCGTCTGTCTCCAGGTCCATCTGTCCATGACTGTCCTGTCTCCCTGTGTGTCTCACTGTGTGCTCATCTGTCTGTCCGTCTCCCTCTCTTGTCTATCTGTCTCCATGATGTCCATCTGTCCATCCGTCCATCTGTGTCTTTTTGTCATCTGTCTGTCTCCAGTTCTGTCTGTCTGTCTCCCTGTCCACCTGTCTGTCTGTCCTGCTCATCTGTGTCCCTGTCTGTCTGTCTGTCCATCTGTCTGCTGTGTGTCTGTCTGTCCGTCTCCCTGTCTGTCTGTCTCCATGTCTGTTTGTCCATCTGTCTGCCTGTCTCTTGTCCATGCCTGTTTGTCTGTCTCCAGGTCTGTCCATCTGTCTCCCAGTCTGTCTGTCTGTCTGTTCATCTGTCCGTCCATCTCCCTGTCTCCCTGTCTGTCCGTCCGTCTGTCTTCATGTCTGTCCGTGTCTCGATTCCCATCGCTGTCTGTCTGTCACCGCCCAAGCCCCCAGCCCCCCATGTCCCTCTGTCCCTCCGTCAGTCCGTCTGTCCATCTTCACCAGTCAACTTGTCACTGACACAGGGAACGCGGGGCGCTCAGGAGCCTGCAGGGCAGACGGACGGGCGGGTGGATGTGGGCTCGAATCCCGGCCTCCCGCATGGCCCACAATGCGTTTCGTTCCCCCCCCCCACCCTGGGGGCCCCGGGTTCAGATTCCTGCTCACCTCTGACAGCCCCAGCCCAGGCCCAGCGACCCCAGTGCTGCCGAAGCAGCAGGTGCAGCATGGCTGGCCCGGCGGGGGACCCTTGAAACCTCCGACCGTGTGGGTGTGCACACACTCGGGGAGGAAGGGATGGGAGGGGGAGGGGTCACATGAAGTGGGGAGGGAGGGACACGTGACCCTCAGCTCCTTGCCCCAGCCTCCCCACACGACTCCACCTGCAAAGGCTCCCCCCCATGTGAGGCCTCTGAGGACACTTCAAATCGCCACCTATCCACCCACAGGCCCAGAATGGTCTTGGGGACACTTGAAACCACACCCCCACCCAGATCCCCATTCCCCCGGGGACACTTGAAACCGCCGTGGGGACACTCAAAACTGCCCTACATCCACTCACAGGCCCAAGGTTTTCGTGGGGGACACTGGATACCGCCCTCCATCGATGCACACGCGAGGGTTGCCTTGGAGACACTTGAAACCCCCCCCTAAAGAACTGCCCCCATCATGGGACACTTGAAACTGACCCTCACCCAGCCCCCCTCCCCTTGGGGACACTTGAAACTGCCCTCCATCCACCCACAGGCCCAGGGTTGCCTTGGCGACGCTTAAAACCGCCCCCTACAGAACCACTCCAACCCGGGACACTTGAAACCGCCCTCCATCCACCCACAGGCCAAGGTGGTCCTGGTTACACTTGAAACCACCCCCCCAAGAGCCCCTCCCCATTGGGATACTAGAAAACACCCTTGGGACACTTGAAACCGCCCTGGGTACACTTGAAACCACCCACCACAGACCCCTGCCCACCCTGAGACACTTGAAACGAATCGCCCCAGACCCCTTCCCCCGGGAACACTTGAAACCGCCCTCCATCCACCCACAGGCCCAAAATGGTCCTGGGGACACTTGAAACCACCCCCCACCCAGAATCTCTACTCCTGGGACACCTGAAACCTCTCTGGGCACAGTTGAAACCGCCCTCTGCTCCCCAAACTCCACTGTGTTGCTCCAGGAGCCCTAGGTCAGGGTGCGGGCTTCCCTGGCCCGGATGTACAGCCCGGTGAGGCCCGGGTTCGAGGCCTGGCAGGGCGTAGGTGTTGTCTGAACCTCCCAAGACCTCAATGTGGGGGGAGACTCGCCATGGGGCAGGGGTAAACTGAGGCACGGTGCGGTTCCAGGAGCACTCACCGGGGAGTCCTGGGAGACCAGCTGGCCACCATGCTAAAAGAACAGAGCACAGGCCTCAGTCAGCACTGACTGCGGGGCAGGGTGCTGGACCGTGTACTTCTGGGTGATGCGCTTAGTACTCCCACGTGCTGTGTGGAGTACTCCCCAGTGCTGGGCTGAGTACTCCCATTTCACACTAATCCTGAAACCCACCTCTCCCAACCATACTGGACTGAGTAGTCCAGGGTGCTACAACCAGTACTCCCTGGTGCTGGACTGAGTACTCCCGGGTGCTGCACTGAGTACTCCCATCCCTCCCCGGTGCTGGACTGAGTACTCCCATCCCACACCAATCCGGAACCCCACCCCCTCCTGACCGTTGCTGGACTAAATACTTCCCGCCAGTGCTGGACCGAGTACTCCCGGGTGTTGCACTGAGTACTCCCATGCACAGGGCCAGCTGGTACCGGAAGTCGTGCTTGCTCCACTGCCTCCAGGTCCTGTGTGGCTCCCACCATACCTGCCAGCCCCGGGGGCCGCAGGCAATGCTCACGTTTCACAGGGGGTCAAAGTGTTCTGAAAACTGCCACAGATGAATGGAGGGACACCGGGTGGGGTGGGGGGGCTCGAAACTGCCCTCGGTGGTGCCAGGGATACTTGAAACTGCCCTTGTGGGTCTTGGGGGACACTCAAAACTGCCCTGGATGCTCATGGGGCAGTGGAAACCGCCCTCCATCCACCAAGGTGCTCGTGTGGACCACTTGAAACCGCCCTCAGCGGTCTCGGGGACACTTAAAACCGCCCTGGATGGTCCTGGGAAAACTTGAAGCTGCTTTTGGGGGTCATGGGGAACCCTTGAAATCGCCCTAGGTGGTCTTGGGATACCTGAACTGCCCTCCATGCACCAAAGTGCTCGTGGGGATACTTGAAACCACTCTCGGTGGTCTCGAGGACACAAATCCGCCCTCGGTGTTCTTGGGGACAATTTAAACTGCCCTTGGAGGTCTCTGGGATACTTGAAACTGCCCTGGGTGGTCCAGGGGGTACTGGAAACCACCCTCACCAATTTCACGGGCATAGAGCCAGGCGTCCAGGAAGTGGACGGGGCCAGCGGGGCTCAAGCCGGTGACCAGGGCGTAGGTCTGGGCCCAGAGGCCAGCAAGATCGGGGAGGATGCAGCCCACCTGGAGGCCGGACTGGCACATGTCGGCCAGCACTCATGGTACAGGCCGGTCCTAGGGAGTGGTGGGGGCATTAGAAACTCACAATGGCCGAAGGGGGGGACATTAGAAACTGAAAATGGCCAACAGAGGTGGCATTACAAACTGACAATGCCAAAGAGAGGCGTTAGAAACTGACAATGGCGGGATGAGCGGGGAACATAGAAACCGACAATGGTGCGGAGGGGGCATTGAAACCGGCAGGGGTGGCCCCACCTGGAGTCCGGATCCTGAAGGAATACTGTGTCCCCCGCGGTGCCTGCGGCCCCAGTGCCCATGAGCAGTTCAGGGCCTGGGCCTCGAAGACATAACACACAAGGCCTGGGGAAAAGACATGGCCGGGGGGGGGGGGTGGAGGGTGGAGGGCCTGTGGGAGACTTACCCCTGACCTTCAACCCCACGACCTCTGACCCTTCAACCCCAAAACCCCTGACCCTTCAACCCCATGTCCCCTGACCCGTCAACCCATGACCCCTGACCAGTTCAACCCCATGATTCCTGAACTTTCAACCCAATGACCCCTGAACCTTCAACATATGACCTGTGACCCCTGACCCTCGATCCCCCCCCTACCCAGAACCTCAGGACCTCACCCGGGTTTGTGAACCCCAGGCCTTTGGTCAGGGGCCTCCTGGCCACAGTGAGTGTAACCTCGAACTCGACTCCCTGGTACCACAGGAGATCCCAGAATTCGCAGCTACATTGTCCGACGGGACCTTGGAGAGCGGGGGGGTCGGTGCCTTGACATAAACCGGAACACCTGGGAGATCCATTCGTCCATCCATGCCTCAACTTAGCCCCCAGAACACCAGGGAATGTGGGCCAGCCCACCCCTGCCTCAGTTTACCCCCACAGCCCCCACCATTGGCCTCTCAGGATGGGGGCCTGGTGTCTCCGTCGTGCCTCGATTGCCCCAACTGTCCAGCAGTGTGACCGACCCCTTGTTCGGGTTCACAACGATGCACCGGGCCTCTGTGGTGGTGGCCACACAGTGCAAGCTTAGCCTGTGGCTCCTGGAGTCGAAGGTCAGGCCAGGTCAGGTACAGGGTCAGGGGTCGCAGGGCCCAAGGTTGGGGGGGGTCTCAGGGGTCAGGAGGGCGCGGGGAAGCTTCCAGAAGATGGTGTGGGAATCTCTGGTTGGGTTGGGGGGGGTCACGAGGAACAAAGGTGAGAAGTCAGGATCATCCATACAAGGGTACTGTGTTCGAATCCTCCCTTGGGCTGATGGAGGAACCAGAAAGGAGGTGAGTTACCCGGATGAGCTTCAGCCATGAGGACGAGGAGGAGGAGGAGGAGGAGGAGGAGGGGGAGGAAGATGGAGGCTGCAGACCAGGGGAGGATCAGGGCAGGAGGCCTGGACCTGGAGAGCACTGTGGAGAGAGCAATGGGGATGGGTGGGTGGGTGGGTGGGTGGATGATTGGGTGGATGGGTGGAAGAGTGGGTGGATTGATCGGTGGGGGGGTGGATGGGTGGGTGGATCTATGGGTGGGTGGATGGGTGGATGGGTGGGTGGATGAATGATGGGTGGGTAGATGGGTGGGTGGATTGTTGGGTGGGTGGGTGGAAGGATGGGTGGGTGGGTGGATGGATGGGTGGGTGGGTGGATGGGTGGGTGGATGGATGGGTGGGTGGGTGGATAATTAGGTGGGTGGGGGATGGGTGCTTGATCTCATCCCTCTCTCCTTCCCCCTCCCTCTCCTCCCTGGTGGCCCCGGGGGCTTTCACACTCACTGCAGGCCATTGGCACATCGGGTCGGGTGTGGGGCAGCCAGGGTGCCCGTCTTGGTTCCGGGGGTTTGGGCTGTCAGGTGTGGACCCCCGGGTGGGTGTTCTGGGGAGCTTGGGGCGGCTGGGCCCCGACGTTTCTGGGCTCCGGACGGGGAGTGGATGCCGCTTCCCCTTTCTCCCTTCTCCTGGGGGTTTCCTGCCTCCTGGGCATCTCATTCTCCTTTCTCGGGGATGGGGAAGCCAAGGCGGCACCCCGGTGAGGACAGGCCTTGGGGCCTCGGGGGTGCGGGGTGCCATGCACAGACAGACAGACAGACAGACCTGAGTCCTCCTTGGGTGGTGGTGCTGGGTGCTGAGTCCTCCTGGGTGGTGGTATTGTGTGCTGAGGCCTCCTGGGTGGTGGTATTGAGTGCTGAGTCCTCCTTGGGTGGTGGTGCTGGGTGCTGAATCCTCCTTGGGTGGTGCTGGGTGCGTCTCCCAGACAGAGAGACACAGTCCAGTCGGAGGAATGGAGGGGCGGACAGAGGGACGGACATGTGGATTGGGAGACGGAAAAGGAGGGACGGGCGGACACACGGACGGAGAGAGGCGCAGACACACAGACAGACGGACAGACAGGACAACATAGAGACAGACAGGGAGACAGACAGACGCACAAGAGATGGACAGACAGATGGACAGGGAGACAGACACATAGACAGACAGATGGATGGACAGATGCAGGGGGCCCTGCACCCCGGGCGCTCTCCTGACCAGCAGGAGAGGCAAGGAGGCGCGCCCCTCCCCGCCGAGGGTGAACCCAGAATAGGTAATAAGCAGCAAGTCGCCCGCACGCAGCCCAACCCAACCTTTATGCCACAGTTAGATGGTCAGTCGACTTGGGCAGAGTTCAAGACCGCTCTCTGTTTATTGGCGCGAACCCCATCTTAAGTATGGGCAATGGCAGCAGGAAGAGGAGGGGTGTAACATACCTAGTCAGGGGCTACGATTGGCGGTCGGAGCTGTCCGTCAAGGGTGGAAGGCCATGGGACCTCCCTAAGGGGCGGCCTGAGTCTATGTCACTACCAGCAGGACCACCCCAGGTTACTGCCTAGAGCTGCCTTCCAGTTCCGGACCCTGAAGGCAGGCGGGGTTAGCCAGGATCCCTCTCCCCGGAGGCGGTGCAACAGTCACACAACTCCAGGGCGTGCACAGTCGGGGCCAGGCGGTGCGCCCCACATCTCCTCCTTTTCTGTTTAATAAGCTGGTGGATGTCCTACTCGAGAAAGCGCCTGTCTTAGGTCGTCCCCCCTGAAGGATCTTACCTGTCATTGGCTGGCCATCCTAGCTCGTCGGGCCACCCTGCCTATGAGGCTTGCCAGCCCCAGCAAAGGAACAAGGCGGGAGGAGAGGGGTCTGTGCTCAAGAGGAGGCCCTGCTATTTCTGCCTCACGCCTGTGCACTCTGGTAGGCTGCACATCCTGGAAGGGGCCATGACCAATTTCATAGGGTTCCCAAATGGCTAAAGGCAGCATAATGCTGCCAAACCACCGTTGACTGGACAGCTCTGGCTCATTGCTTAAGAACTAGGGGAAGCCTATTTGCCCTAGCATGGTCAGGTGTAAATACAGAGGCTATATAAGCACAGAGGCAAATGCAAACACAGGTCATGGGGGTCTCTCCCACGAGGAGGAGAGGGTAGGGGAGCCACCAGCATTCCTTCCAGAGGGACCAGCCAACACAGCAAGCCTGCAGCTCCCAATGAACAGTACCCACACCTTGCTCCCTGTTGATCTTGCTAGCACCTGGCACTGGACCGTACATGGGGGGAATGGAGTGGATCGGGTGAGAGAACAGAAACACTTATTTCCTTGAAGCTTAAGAACATAATGGGAGGGCTGAAAGTGAGGAAGTGGGTGGATGGACCTTGAATAAACATTCAGAACCATCTAGTTCTCCTTTCTGTTACAACCTAAAGCCTGCAAGACCAGAGATCTGTCACACAACTCTCCTCTATCTTATTGGCACGAACAGGGTCCGAGGACATGTTAGATTGTTGCAGAGCCATAAATGAAATACTCATTTTCAATACTTGATGCACTTAGGGTACATTTGAAACCCATTTCCCTCTTCTACCTTTACGCTTCTATCTCCCAAACACACCTGAAGCCAAGTTTATCATCCAATTGAGGAGGAAGAGAGCAGAGGAGGAGGAGAGCAGAGGAGGAAGAGAGCAAAGGAGGCGGAGAGCAGAGGAGCTCAGAGGAGTGCAGAGGAGAGCATTATTTATTTTTGTTTGTTTTGCTCCCAGCTGGGAGGAGAGCCACAGGCTGAGGATGGTCCTTGCCTGCGGGTCCCCGTGCTGAGCCCCATACAGGTCCCTCACCGCGCCTGCCTGGCACCTACTCTGCCAACTACTTGTGCAGCCGCCAGGACTGAACTTTGGAGGACTTGTCGCTACTCCTCTGGCCAGTTGTCTTGGCAGGAGGTAGAAGGTGGCCAGAGGACCCCCCCCTTACCATGCTGGTGAAGAAGCCTGTGGGGAAGGGAGCAGGGTGAAAGGCTGGATCTGAAGAACCCAGCCCTTCCAGGCAGCATTGCACCTGTGCCATGCCCCCGTGCACCACCCTGGCCACCCTCCTCTCCGGGGTGGCCATGATTTCGTGTCTGTAACTTGGGGTGAAAACCAACGACCTTCAGGCGAGGATCCTCACCCTGGAATCTGCTAAAAGGGCACCCTCCGTTCCCCTGCTGCCGGAGAAGGCAGATCAGCTGAAGACCATAGTCAGGTGTGTGAGGCTGGGCCTTGCTCGAGGGGGAGTTGCATGTGGATAGAATTTTGCACAGGTTCAGTCAGTCTACAGGATCCACCCTTACTGGTTATACAGTTGATTTGGGATGTGTGAGCCTCTGTGGTATCTATTTATTCAAGTCCCTTCCTTGGTTTCTCTCCAAGTCTGTGTGGAGGATCTTCCCTCTGTCTTCCTTAAGGATTGCATGTTGCAATGGCAGTAGGGGCTTTGCCCGGCTGTTTAGTTTTGTGGAGTCTGGGCTGTCAGCATTCTCAGTTGTATGGAGAATATTCATTGTAATGCTCACATCTGTTTTTCATTTGATAAGGTTAGGCCTTATCAATAGAGAATGGTAAGCACTCTTAAAAGTGAAATAAGCCCATAGATTTAAAAATTCATTTAACTCGGAATTCTTTTCATATTAAAGGTTTTAAAAATTGGGAAAAAAAAAGTTTTCCTTTGTTTTTTTGGAGGGGGAGAGTTAACAGAGGTTGTGTTCAGATATTGATGAATGGAGAATTGAAAGGGATTCCTTTAAAGATGACTTAGACTCCAGTAGGGAGAGGGTAGTTTTTCTGCCAGTGGAGAGATGCAGTAGTTGCAGCCCGAATGTGATAAAGTATGTCTACAACATTGGCTGTTATTGATAGGACACACATTGCCATGAGCTGCATTGTTAGTGCCGGAGTTTTGCCTTGGCTGTGCAGGGAGAGGGTGTGTTAGGTCCTCTCCCTGAGGGCTATATGCAGATGTCCCCACCTAATTAAGTCTCCACCCAGTTACCTGGGTAACCTGCAGACCTGGAGGCAGTTACCTTTCCCTGAGGTCACCTCATAATCCACCTGGCCACACCCCTTGCCCCTGCCCTAGATATAGCAGGGCTGGGTGGGGGTCACGCTCTCTCTTTCTCCCCCCCCCCTCTCCCTTCTCTCTGGCCATGGATCATCTTGGCCACAGGCCAGCAGTTTGGTAATAAACTTTTCTCTCCTGCCTGAATACCGCGTGGCGTTCTCCTTTACCGGCTACCTACTTTAAAAACCTAACAGGGTGGTGATAGTTGAATAATGAAGAAAGGTATTACCCAAATCTTTCAATCTATGTCAATGTTAAATTGATTTTTAAATTAAAAACAAAATTATGTCTTGAGTACTGTTAGCATTGGCTAAGATCCATGCACTTACATAAATGCTGTTTGTGCAGGCTATCAAACATTATTAACAGCCACAGAGGAAGAGTCCCTGAAGAACTCACAGAACTGGGATACTACTGCTAGCTCTTAATATATCTTCTTTTCCTACAGGAATCCTACGAACACATGGCTAAACTGAGAATCACAAGAGAAACACCTTCTGAGTGCAACTGTCCAGCAGGTAAGAAATGAAACTTAACTAGGTTCCATCTAGGGGAGAGCATTTGCAAACAAACGATCATATGCCTGTCAGGTCTACCTGTAACAGTAACAGAGAAAGAATGCAGACCCAACTTGCTTTAAGAAAATCAACATGTCTCCCTTTGACAGATGGTGAGTAAAGCCACAAATATTATTTTAAGCAGCATACCAGTGTCTGTGAGGGGAAAAAAAAGAGCTAATCACCATGAAAAATATTGGCAAGGGGATATACAAATTTCTTAGTATCCCGGATTGAAAAGTCATCTTCAATTTTATTAAATAACTTCAGTGTTCGTGGTGAACCTGGTCTGAATAGCTGTGAAGCCCTGGTGTCTAATGTTATATTAGTGCAGAGTTTTTTGTGGTTATTATATTCGCAAGTGATCTGACCTGTAGGTAAAAATGAAGACTAAAGGAAATTAGTTCTTTATTTTGTTCTCAGTACCTTGCCAGAAATATTCTTCCATGTTGTCCATTTTTCTGTGTAGTTATAAGAAACCATAGTGACAGTGTGTATTAGAAGGATAGAGACGAAAGGGTAGTGAATGAGCACCCCCACCCCCCACCCCCGAATCATTAAATCTTCATTCAGAGACTTCTGAGCCTTGGTTGTTGTCTGTAGACCTAACAATTTAAAAGCTCTTGGAATATGGCCAGGGGAAGGCATTTAGTGGATCCAATGTTATATAAGGCATCAAAACTCCCATGAATCTCAAGAAGTTCTTTAGATAAACATGGTGAATGTATTTATGAACATTCTAGTTTCTTTCATCCTTATGCATGGAAAATGAGTCTTTTTCTCTCATATGGAAGAGCTCATTTCAATGTAGTCATGTGCTTCATAATGACACTTCAACCCAAGACAGGTCACAAATATAACAGTGGACCCCTAAGATTGTGTAACCTAGTGATGTCATAGCCAGCTTAGTTTGTGTGAGTGAGCTGTGTGATGTTTGCTCAGCAGTGGGATGGCAACAGCACAGCCCTTAGAACACACCCCAGTTATGATTAAGCTGCAGGCGACTGTGAAAAACTTTGCGGCTGCTGTTCACTGCTGGCTCACGCCTGTAATCCTGGCTACTCAGTAGGTGGAGATCTGAGAATTGCAGTTCAAAGCCAGCCTAGTCAGCAAAGTCTATGAGACTCTTATCTCCAACAAACTAAGAAAAAGCTGGAAAAGGCACTGTGGCTCAAGTGGTAGAACGCTAGCCTTGAGCACAGAGAGGCTCAGGGATAGCACCCAAGACCCTGAGTCCAAGCCCCAGGACTGGGGATAAAAAGGACTACTGCCTGTAATTTCTTATAGTTTGCGGTTGGTTTTTGTCTCATGATAACTAGTTCAGGCACAGTTTAGACTTTTCAATTTTCAGGTTATACAGCATAAAAGCTTTTAGTATTTGTATTTAGTATTTGTATTTGACCATCTTTGAGATATATTATTTTTTCAGTGAAGGCTTTTGATGAGAAGACAAAGCGTGGATGTTTGACATTGTGTGTTTCATCCTGAGTAGTTGAGAAAGACCTCAGAAGTAAGATATTCAAGGGAAGAACTTTTCCAGGACAGGAATGAAATCACAGCTGCCCCTGCCCCATAGAGATGATGTTAATTTCCCCGTCAGTGGGTAGGGTAGGTATAGGACTTCACAAATCACACCTGGCAGGAAAGAGCATCTTTTGAATATACAAAAAAATCCAGTACAAGGGCTGTGTGTATGTGGGGAACTTAAATTTAATTTGGAAGATTCATAACAAACTTGGTAAAATGTTGAAAAGTGACCACACCGAGTTCTATTTCCAGAGGAGATACTATTGTTTTTATGATGCTTCATATAGGCCAGTGATTGAACTCTTGTCATCTGGGAGAAAGCTATTATCCTTAAGAGTTTGCTGTATATTCCCTGGGATGATTATTACAGACTTTGTTTTTCCATCTTGCTTTTTTTGGGGTCAGTCCTGGGCTTTGGACTCAGGGCCTGAGCACTGTCCCTGGCTTCTTCCCGCTCAATGCTAGAACTCTGCCACCTGAGCCACAGCGCCCCTTCTGGCCGTTTTCCGTATATGTGGTGCTGGGGAATCGAACAGAGAGCTTCTTGCCACTAGGCCATATTCCCAGCCCTGTTTTTCCATCTTAATGTGATAAATGAATAATAAACAGCAATTCTCTTGGGTTGTTGTTTATTGGTTGCTCTATCACCTGCTTTCCTTCTTGCCACCACTAGAACTCTGCATTACATCAGTTTTTACCTGGCTCCTTGGGAGGGAACTCTGAAGGGGCACATTCAAACACACAGAACCAGATGGGGTTTTTGGTGAGTTACAGAAATAAACTCAGTTCTGCTTGTCCAATAACAAGACATCACCCAAACGCAGGCTTTGTGTTAAAAGATTCTGGAGAAAACCAGCTGATGCAGGATTATCTTAGGGAATGAGCTGGCTGGCCAAAAGGGCTTAGAAAGAAGATATGGCACTTCCCACCTGATTTGGCTGGAACCTCTGTTCGCCATGTGTGACTAAGACTTGTCACCCAGACATCTGTTTGCAGGACAGAGTGAGACAAGTGTGACCTCAACTCAGTTCCTGTGGACACATGCCCATCCATTGAAGTTGACACTCTTGATGACAGGCTGAGTCTCAGAGCCAAGGGTCGGTAGCAAAGAAGCAAATTTGTGTTGTTTGTACTCACTGATGGCTTCTGCTAGAACTCAGGTCTTACTGGGGTTTTCCCAGGTAGCCTCTGTGGGAAGGCTTTGAGGACGATTTATTGAATGGCTTCTCACAGTAGGAGAGGCTCTTTGTGATTTACTTTCTATAACTAGGACAGTTTTAAGTGCTAGCAATCTTAGGATTTGTCCCCTGGGCAGAGGGACTCCAGAGCTAGAAGCCTCATAAGGAATCCAGAATGAGCTGGATATGTCTAGACTGCAATCTTAGATCTGATACTAAATAATGGTGTGACTGTGATCAAATGAATGCACTTCATTTTTTCACCAGGAAAAAAAAAGAGTAGAAATTCCTTCTCCATTGTACGATTTATGTAAATTGTTTGGCATATTAGTGTTTAGAGCTTAAATAATACTTCTGTTTTTTTTGTGTTGGTTTTTTTTTTGTAAGTTTCTCAGAAAGACTAGGCAAATTCTCTTACCACTAAAGCTGCACCCACAGTTCATTAGTCTTTTTCTTACATTCCTTCCTCTGCTCCACAGAGGAACAAGTGGGAAATGTTGCAAAAGTTGCTCAGAACCTAAAGCTAATGTACATGGCGGTTAGTTAAACATCTGTAGGTCATTTATAAAGATAATCTTGCCTGTCAGTATCTCTTGGTGTTGTAGCAGTGGAATTTGGGGTTTTCATGATACCTAGTTTTGTCTCCAAAGTGTTCACAAAAATGACAGGGGAAACAGACCATTTAGACAGAAGCATACCGGGTAGAAAGACTTGGATTTATTGGGCATGGACTTAGTAAAGAGTGTTTTAAAGCTTCAATATGAGATGTTTACCAAAATGAGTGTCTTCTCCATCTGACTCGTAGACCTATTCAAATCAGATTTATTTATACAGTGATATTTATAACATAAAATTGGACAGTCATTATTATATCATCTTTGTCCTCAGTAGAAAGGCATATTTACCTTTTTTGTAAGATCAAGAGACGCTCTAGAAAACCAAAAGAAAATTTTCTTTTAAGAACCCCAAATAATTCATCAAAGCTATGTTTAGCAGACTTGCGTTAGCAATGGCAGAGACAAGGAAATAACAGCTGCTATTTGTGGCTTGATCCCTGTCATACCTGACTGTCTCTAAGAGAGTAACTTGGCTCGTCACTATGGCTACAGAATTCTACTTCAGGTTGTGTTCTTTGGATCTTCCATGAAGTATGCATAAAGCAGGCATATTTACAGAAAGGTTTCTCTGTCCAGCCAATGAAGAACGATGGGAATGGATACACCATTCAAGTGATAAGAACTCATTCATCAGTACCATTGGCCTCCTCAGCCTATTAGGTGTTGAAAAGATATGTCCCAGCCATCCCAGAGGACCATGCAGAGATCATCACAGACAGGAGAAGAAGGTTCAAAAGGAGGTTTATTAGTGGGGCCATAGTTCCCATGGGAGAGGGAGCTACATGGTGTCTGCACCTTATCCAGGTGGCAGCTTCTCTCTCTGGGGGTAAAGGGGAAGTAGATAGGCAGTGAGTAGGAGTGGCTCATTAGGTATGGGTGGATCTGGGGGCTAGTGGGAGGAGCTGAGGACCTGAGGCTAAGGAAATGCAAACAGGTATAAGAACCTCTGTGGTGTCATCCATGAAGAATAGGAAATGAAGAAAGCCACCTTGGCTTTTTCATTCACATGTTACACAATCTTGTGCAAATCATTTCCACATATGGCTTTTTACAAACTGGTCATATCATTGTACGTAAGAGCTGGGCAATAACGACTTAGCATCTTAGTCAATTCTCTACCTAGCATAAATTCTAAACAGTACCAGATTTTGGGATTTTTTTTTGTGGGGGGGCAAATGAGGCAGACTTGCCCTGCATCCTCATGGAGTTTCTAGTTCCATGAAGATGACACCAAATGTTAATTTGAAAAGGACTTTCCATGTGGGATAAGCAAAATCAAGAGGAGTACATTTTGGAGCTTATAACCTAAATCTATGAAATGTTTACAATATGGGAAGTTGTTTAAATGGTTTGGTGGTAGAGAAAGAAAACTTTACTTATGTTTCAGAAATTCATAATAGAAGAAAATATGGCTCCTGAGAAAATCTGTAGGAATGGATACAAAGTTTGTTGGTTGCCTTTTGAATTTCTAAGAATTGATGGATAGGTAGATAAAGGTACACTGGTAGCTGATCTGCTGATATTCCAAATGAAAGAAACATGATATTTTTTTTCTTGGTCATGGGGCTTGAACTCTGGGCCTGGGCTCTGTCCCTGTGCTCTTCAGCTCTACTCCCTGAGCCACTTTCTAAACATGATTTTTAATATAGAATGGACAGCCTGTTCTATATGATGGTAGTCTACTCTATTCTATGAATAGTGAGAATAAAGTTGAGAACTTCTTGTGTGGAGTGTTTAACAGCTACAGGTAAAAAGTGAGACTAGAAGCCATCTGGTGGTGGCTCAGTTATAATTCTAGCTTCTTAGGAGATTGCAATCTGAAGGTTGGGATTCAAAGCCAGCCTAGGCAGGAATTTCCATGAGTCTCTCACCTTCAATAGCCACCAAAAAGCCAAAGTAGAGCTGTGGCTCAAGTGATAGAAAGCCAGCCTTGAGCGAAAAAGTTAAGGGGCAATGCCCAGGCCCTGAGGTCAAGCCCTAGTATGAGCATACACAGAAAGTAGATACTTCTTAAGGTATCCTCTATACTTATGAAATGACTATTTACAAAGTGGGAGTAAATGCCAACAAGCGCAAGTACCCCTCATTCCCAAGTGGGAGCAGTACAGATCCTGGTGATGGATTGAGGACGCCCCAGTATGGTGATGGACATAAATGTTCATGCTTGCTTTGAGATAGAGCACTCTTCCCCCTGGTGTCAGAGCCTTTGTGTTCCTTTGCTAATCCAGTTGACTTGAGCATATAAAACTCCATGTCTTGCTGTATACATTTTCAATGATACAGAGAACAGAAACAGTTTTACCTTAAGAAACTTGAATAAGAAACTTGAGATGGTGAATGTTATGGAAATGAAAATGGCAGATATTCTCCATTCCTGTGACACAGAACAGGGCACAGTGATGAGGGTGCCCCCACGAATATCCCCAGTAAGTCTTTCTCAGGCCTACTGAATCCAAAAGTCTGGACATGACATGCTCAGTGACTTTTCTGCTGAAAGTGGACAAGGACAAGTTGCCTTTTGAAGGGGTGTTCTTGTTCTCTTTTGTCTGCCTTGTTTACAAATGAAGAAGCTAATTCTTCCAATTCTTGCTCTGTGATGCTTGGCTTGGAACTTGAGGCCTTTTCCTTGCTTCATTTAAGCCACTCCTCCAGTTCCTTTTTTTTTTTTTTTGGCTTTTGAGTTATCTTTGGATAGTCTTTTGGGCTGGCCAGCCCTCCCCTTCCTCTATCTCTTCCACATTTCTCCCTTTTCCTCTGCCCTTTTCACTCTTCTTCCCCTTTAACTCCTCCTCCCCTCCCTCCCCTGCTTTTCATTTGATCAGGTGGTCTCAAGACTGTGCTCCTCCCTACCTCTGTTCCCCAGTATCTGGGAAACAGAAGTGTGCCACGATGTCCGGCTTCCTTTCCCTTTCTCACTGTAGTAATTCCGTTGGTAATTATGTAAAAGGATACCAATACTACATGGAGTTTCAATTCACTGTAGCTTATTCGATGTGTAGGAGCAAGCATTCTTTCAAGGCCACAGTCTGCTCTGCTTCTGATTGCTTTGTAAGGCTGTAAAATCAACTCTGTGACATGACCCAAATGGAAGCCATCCAAGACCTAT
The DNA here is from genome assembly GCF_023159225.1 of Perognathus longimembris pacificus. Lineage (NCBI taxonomy): Eukaryota > Metazoa > Chordata > Mammalia > Rodentia > Heteromyidae > Perognathus > Perognathus longimembris. The sequence continues at coordinate 28,895 of NW_025959205.1, read as the reverse complement.
CATGAAAAACTGCTTGGGTGCCCTCCTTACCACGTTAGAGACTCTCTGGGGTGGTTTGGTGGAAGTGGAGAATGTGAAAACTGTTTATGGATGACTGAGCTGCAGGCTGAAACCTGAAACCCAGGATATGACTGGCTACACCTAGAAGCATTGCTACCTAACCTGGCTTGCCAAGATGGGTGAAGTTTGGTGGGGTGGTTTAAAGTGCCATGGAATTTCACAATGCCCCCAATCCCTCCCCAATTTGTGTTAACAATGGTGATTCTTACGTGGAGATAGGAGGAACTGAGCTAAATAGGAGTTCACTGCTCCACCAGTTTCTTCCCAATTGAATTGCGAGCTATCCCTTGTCTTCTTTGGTGATGGACAAAATCAGTAGAGAAAGCAAATAGTTTCTCCAACCCATCAGCTCTAAGATACCTGAAATGCAGTCAATGTTGCACTTGTGTATAATAGATACAGCCACAGCCATGAACTTTGGGCTAGTATTCCAACAGCTAGAATAAGTGGAATTAATACTGTCATTCAACTTACTGTGGAACTTCTTCCCCTCAAAATTTGGAATTTCTATGAGTACAGGATAATTTGGAATTGCGATGACACTTCTGACGTCATTGCATCCAGAGATGTCACTGCCTCTTCAGTTGAAGGCCTTATTCTCTTCATGAATGGTAGTTGAAATGTATTCATTTCCCTTCATAATGTGTTCCTTACATTGATCACTAGATTCATGCAGTTTTTGTTATAAGGGCATACTTATAGGCTTTGACACCTAAAATGTAAAAAAAAAAATTATAATTTCAATTTATAGGCGTTCTGTTCTTCGTTATGGACATGAAGCTTTAATTCTTGTATTTAAAATATATTCACACGTTATAAAATACAATGATCATATATACTCTAATTGAGTTAATTGTATCAAGCTCTGGCTTGTACATTATTGTATAACTGGGAGTCAGAATATATGTCTAGATAGTCTTCTTTGTTATCGGTTCCTCTCGCCTCTTTTCCCACTTTTCTCACCTCTTTTCCTCCTCTTCCTTCTCCCTTTTCTTCCCAAAGAGCTCAGTGTTCCTCACTGAATGTGAGGAACCAATTCCTTAATCTGTTCGCACTAGGAAGTTGGGGAAATGCACAATGTAACCCACTGTGATATCATACATCACAAACATCAACATCTCTCACCCCATCCGTCTGCCTTAAAGTCTGAGATTTTTTTAAGCCTTTAAGTCATCCCAGTTTTTGACATGTTTCTGTGCATTTTTTCATTTTTCTTTGTGCTTTTATACTTTTTGTTGCCAGCACCAGGGCTTGTACTCAGGTCCTGAGTGCTATCCCTTAGCCTTTGCACTCAAGGATAGTGGTCTACCACTTGAACCACAGCTCTGTTTCCTGATTTTTTGGTGATTAATTGTAGATAAGAGACGTTCTGGTGCATGCTTTCTTTGAACCTTGATTCTCAGAAATCATTCTCTTGAGGATTACAGACATGAGCCACTGGCACCTTGCTCCTTTGAGCTTTTATTCTTCACACATACGCACATAGAGTCTTGTCAACAAGTTGCTGCTGCCATTAACTTTTTAATATAGTTATTGTTAACACTAGAGTTTTGTTGAGCAGTTAATGTTTAGCTGGCCAAATAGTATCTGCAACATAACTTTCCCCCAAATTACAATGTCCCTTAGTATCTGAAGTGGGTTGGCTCTACAACCCATGTGGCTAATGAAGTTCTTTTGATATAAAACAGTATAATACTTGCATATAAACTACAAACATCCTTCATATACTTTGTCTTCTCTAGATTGCTTACAGTAAGTAATATAATTGAAATAATGTGTAGCTAGATTTTATACCATGTTATAGGGCATTATGACAAGAAAACAGTGTGAATGTGTTTTAGTACATATGCACTGCTTTTCCCTTAAAGATGTACAATCTGTAATTGGTTGAATTTGCATATGCAGAGTATTTTTTTGTGCATTATTTATAGAAACTATGGTGTAAGAAAGTTGGTCTTTGGTAAAATGATGATGGTTCTATGTTGAAACTGAAATGGACACCATGAGGAGACTGTGAGTTTTGTGTCTGCATTTAAATGACAGGCAAGATCTTGAGAAATTACTAATATTGTAGCCAATATTGACTGAGAAATCCAATGCATTTCACAGAGAGAGTGTAAATCTGGCCACATTGTAACGAGTACAACAGAAGGAAAATTGAAAGACTAACTTGTTCCCATTGAAATGAATGTCCACTGTCATCAGGTGTTTGAGCAGGGAGTTGTGGATAGCTCTTTGGCCAAGCAAAGCACATTTTATACGTGTCTGGTAGGACATGCAATAGAATGACACAGCAGCTCTACAAGCTATTGAGCTTTGGTGAGTGATTGTTTTCCCTTCCATATATCGTTTCAAACTATGGGCTTCAAGGAAGTCTGCAACATAAAAATGACTTTTTGTTTTGACAGACCTGGGGCTTGAACTCAGAGCCTGGGCACTGAGCTTTTGCTCAAGGCTGGCACTCAGCTCTACTCTGAACTATCTGTTGGTTGGAGCTAAGTGTCTTGTGGACTTTTCCTGCCCAGGCTTGCTTTGAACTGTGATCCTCAGATCTCATTTCTGAGTAGCTAGCATTGTAGGCATAGGCCACCAGTACCTGACTTCCTGACTTTTTCTCCTCTGTCCTTTGTCCTCCTCCTCAGGCCCCCTTCCTTCCTTCCTCCTCCTTTTTTCATCTTTCTTCTTTTTTCCCCTTTTCTTCATTGCTTTGCTTTCTGAGAGAAGTCAATGATCAGCCAACCATGAAATGGGAAAGTGGACCAAATAAGGCTGGATAATTTATTTGAGCCAAACAGAGGTATTATAATCTATTCAAAATATTTAGCCAAACACACTGTATCTGTGACTTTATCTCCTAACCCTGCAGACTGTCTGGTAGTTGCCCAGGACCTGAGGCAGGAAGGCGGACCCGTGTGCCTGAACTTTCCAGTCATGTCTTTGCAACTGGTAGTTTTTAATAAAAGAAAAACTCTAACATTGTGAAATTACATCAGTGAAGAAACCATAGCTTTTTATGTTCTTGTATATGCTTTTCTTCTGTGCAACGTTATTCAATGCCCTAAATTTCAGCTAATTTTGAAATATTTTCTTGAATATTGAGATTAGTCTGGAAATCAGGCTAGGAATAAATGAAGTGCTGGTGTGGTAATAAAATTTATGTTACCATTTTATGAATATGAAAATGTCTAATTGTTATAACACAAGGTATCTTTGGATTAAGAAGTCTAGGACATTGTATTCTTTTACACCTTTTTTTTAAAGCAGGAAAACCTTTGCTTCTACCATCAGTCTTGAAGCAGAAATCCCAGAAAAGAGAATTTTATAATCAGTCACAAAGAATTCCTACACGCTTCATGTATCCCTTCCTCATCATTTCCCATTTCTTAGGAGTCTCCACATTGTTTAATTGTAATCATGTGCAACTAGCATTTTAAAGCTTCACACTGCTTTCACACTTATGGGATATGATGAGAAGATTAAGAATGGTTGAAACTTAAGAATAAATACAGGAAACTTAAGAGTAGATGTAGAAATGCGACTCCACCAGGCTTTCATGGAGCACACATTACCTCAGTGGGCTTCATGTTGTGGCCATCCATATATAGAAGAACAAACTAGAAGGTGCACTGTCCCAAACAACCCTCATTCTAGTCAGGCCCCTCTCCTGTACTCTGCTTTGCAATTCTGTAGCAGGAATCTAAACTCTGGTTTCCTTCCATTGCATTGGTGTTGTTTGACCTAACTTTCCCTCAGCTTGGAACTTACGCATATGGGACTCAGGTGGCAGGGCCCTGCCTTTCCAGGGCCTGCACTTAGTATTCAATCTATTGTGGAGCAGAGGGATGTTCATGACCCATAGCAAAACTCCTCCCACGTCCCATAAAGTGACATGTTGTTTCTATTAAGGGATCATTTTCTTAAGTGAAATCATGACCAGTTATGATGGCATGGAAGTATACAGAGGCCAAGTGATATGTTACTTTAATTACCGAAGAAGTATCTATTACGATTCCATAATGGTTCAAAGCAGAATTTTAAGACTGAAACATTGGTTTTTTTGTTTGTTTAGTTCAGAAGTAATTGAAATGGAATATGTAAATAGAGTCAAAGTGGACTTTTCCAAGTGAGAAAGAGAAGTCAATTGCACTTCGAAAGAAACTATATGACTATAGCAAGAAAGACATCGCCAATTAACAAATATTTATTTTCCTTTGCTATTCTCTGCTATTTATCCTGTTACATAGTAGTGGAATGAATTAGGAAGAGAGTGATGTAGAGTGCATGGTTTTCCATTGCAACACAAACTGTATCTATCTATCTATCTATCTATCTATCTATCTATCTATCTATCTATCTACCTATATTTTTGCTGTTCCCGGGGTTTGAACTCAGGCTTGGACACAGTTCCTGAGCTTTTTTTGCTTAAGGCTAGCACTCTGTCACTTGAGCAATAGCTCTACTTCCAGCTTTTTGGTGGTTAATTGAAGAGAAGAGTCTCACAGATTTTTCCTGCCCAGGCTGGCTTAGAACCTCGATCCTCAGATCTCAGCCTCCTGAATAGCTAGGATTACTGGCTACAGCCACTGGCTTCCAGCTTACTTTCCCTATAGTCTTAAACTATGTAGGAATCAACTCTTTGGTAAGCTTTTTTTCATTTTTATGTTTATATTAGTAATGATTATTTTGTCTCCATTTTCCTATCTTATGATTATTTAATTAGAAGGCAATTGTTTATTTTTTATTTGATTAGTTATTTAAAAGACAGGTCTTTGGGGCTTTATATAATAGGATCCAAAGGTAGCACTAATGTCTGTGAACCTTAAAATTATACTATCCCTTTTTTGATGACCAAAGCTCATTAGAAACTGGAGCCTGTGGCTCAGGCCTGTAATCCCAGATCCTCATGAGATTGGAGGATTGTGCTTTGAAACCCGCCCTGGGCAGGGAAATCCATGACATCCATCCTCCATGAACCACCAAAGTACCAGAAATGGTGCTATTTCTCAAGGGGTAGCATGCCAGCATGGAGTGACAAAGCTAAGGGACATAGCCCAGTCTCTGAGTTCAATTTTCAGTGCTGGCTCAAAAACCAAAACCCCACCAAAACACAAATGACCTGAAAGACTCTAGTCCCTGTGCGTAGGAACTAGTAATTTGTCCTACTACTGTGAAGGGAAGAGCTTCTGAGTTCTTACAAAAACTATCTTTAAGTATTTGTGCAAAGGAGTTGCCATTTGACAAAGCAGTTTATGAATATGGCAGATCTTAACCCACCTCACCCCTTTCAACATTCTTGCCCCTCCTTCCTCTGCCCACCCTTTCCATTTTCTTACTTTTGTAGTATGTACAATGAATTCTTGACTACATTCCCCCCCTTCCCCTTCATTTGTCTCCCGCTCTCCCCTTGCCCCCACTTGATGAGCTGCTGTTTTTCACCCTTATGCTTTGGGAAGTAATCATAAGCACCACCCCCCTACCCCAGTTCTTCCTCAGAACTTTCTAGATTCCTAAGAGTGGTCATTGTAAATGTATAACACAAGAATAAATAGAATAGCAAGATATGAGAGAGTTGAAGACATGCTTTAATCATTAGACTTTGTGATTCGAATAAACAACTGTGGTTGAATAAAGACACTGCACATTCCTGTTGGATATTTCTCATAGAGTGAACACAGTGCTGTCCCAACTCTTTTACTCTATTTAAGTTTTTGGCTTAACTAGCTTTGACTTATTTTGTTGTATGTTCTCGTTTGGTTATTTCCTTGAACATCCCATCTAATTTCCATCTTATTCATTTTTGTGTTGCAGCTTCTGACAACTGTCTTAAGTCCACACTTCTCTAGATTTTTATACCTAGCAGCCATTTGGCTTCTACTTTTCCTGGTCTCTCTCTTCCTCTCTCACTACCTGTGCCTAATGTTGAGGTTATAGTATCCAAAATAGCTCAGGCCTCAGCCACCTTGGTGTGTTCATGCTATCTGTCCCTTCCTGCCTCAGTGTCTGTACCTTTTGGCTGGTTTCACTCAGATTATGGCCAGAGAATGGCTGAAGTAAATAACAGGAATGAAGAAAGGAAATGTATGGTGATTAGCAGTTCTTTGAGGGAAATGTTTACCTTTATTCACAAACAGTGTATGTGTTGGTAGTTTTCCTATTGCCAGAGAAAGAGAGTGTTGATTCTAAATGTTAGTTTTTAACATGAGAATCTTAAGCATTATATGTTATAACTCTCAGAAATGTTAGGTGTTTCAGAATCTTTCAAAAATATTTATTGTCTTTTTTCTCCTTTATTGTCAAAGTGAAGTACAGAGGGGTTACAATTTCATATATAATGCAGTGAGTACATTTCTTGTCCAACATGTTAACTCCTCCTCCCCTCCACATGCCTACCTCTTCCCTCCTGCTTCCCCTTCCACCCACGAGTTGTATGGTTGGTTTACACCAAATGGTTTTGTGAGTATTGTGTTTGGAGTTGTTTGTATTTTTATCTTTGTCTATTGATTTTGATATTTACTTTCTCTTCCCTAGCTCTAATACACGTATATACAGTATCCAGGGTGCTCAGATGAGATACAGTGATAGTGGGGGTAAAACCACAGGAAGGGAATACGAGAGAAAATAAAAAGGGTACGGATTCATATCGCATGTTGAAAATAATTACAATAATGATATACCACTTGTTTCCATAACATGGAGCTCATTTCACTTAGCATCATCTTAAGTGTCCATAAGGGCATAGCTATTGGGCTATTATGACTTCGGCTTTGACTAGCCTAAACATGTACTAATTATTCCAAAAACATGTACTAATTATTCCAAGCACCCAGCACCCCTCACGGAGGCACGGGAGGAGGACTGAGCGCCTAGCACACACACAGGAGGACTGAGCACCCAGCACCTCGTGTGGAGGAACGGGAGGAGAACTGAGCGCCCAGCGCCTCCTGTGGATTCATGGGAGGAGGACTGAGCACCCAGGCCCTCGTGTGGGACACAGGACTAACTGCCCAGCACCCACATGAGAAGACTGAGCACCCAGCACTTTGTGTGGAGGCACGGGAGGACTGAGCACCCAGCACCTCGTATGCAGACACCGGGGGAGGACTGAGCACCCAGCACTAACAAAGGAAGACTGAACACCCAGCACCTTGTGTGGAGACGCCAGGGGGGACTGAGCACCCAGCATCTTGTGTGGAGATGCCGGGGGAGGACTGAGCACCCAGCACCCACGCAGGAGGACTCAGTACCCTAACCCTGGGTACGTGTGTGCATGCGGGGGGGAGGCTGGGGTGACCCCGGCGGCGCCATGATCAGGGCCCAGGCTGCAGGCTCAGCTCCACCACCGGCAATGGCTCCGCCTCCTCCTCCTCCTCCTCCTCCACCTCCTCCTCCTCCTCCTCCTCCTCCTCCTCTTCCTCCTCCTCCTCCTCCCAGCGGAGGACAGGGGGAGGTGCACGGCTGTCCGGCTGTCTGTGTGTCCATCCGCCCATCTCTTTGTCTGTCCGTCTGTCTCCCTCTGTGTCTGTCCGTCCATCCATTTGTCCATGTGTCCGTCTGTCTCCAGGTCTGTCTGCCCGTCTGCTCATCTGTCCATCTGTCCATCCATCCGTCCATCTGTCTGTCTCCCTGTTTCTCCGTCTGTCTGTCTGACCATCTGCTCAGTGTGTTTGTCCGTCTGTCTCCAGGTCCATCTGTCCATGACTGTCTGTCTCCCTGTGTGTCTCACTGTGTGCTCATCTGTCTGTCCGTCTCCCTCTCTTGTCTATCTGTCTCCATGATGTCCATCTGTCCATCCGTCCATCTGTGTCTTTTTGTCATCTGTCTGTCTCCAGTTCTGTCTGTCTGTCTCCCTGTCCACCTGTCTGTCTGTCCTGCTCATCTGTGTCCCTGTCTGTCTGTCTGTCCATCTGTCTGCTGTGTGTCTGTCTGTCCGTCTCCCTGTCTGTCTGTCTCCATGTCTGTTTGTCCATCTGTCTGCCTGTCTCTTGTCCATGCCTGTTTGTCTGTCTCCAGGTCTGTCCATCTGTCTCCCAGTCTGTCTGTCTGTCTGTTCATCTGTCCGTCCATCTCCCTGTCTCCCTGTCTGTCCGTCCGTCTGTCTTCATGTCTGTCCGTGTCTCGATTCCCATCGCTGTCTGTCTGTCACCGCCCAAGCCCCCAGCCCCCCATGTCCCTCTGTCCCTCCGTCAGTCCGTCTGTCCATCTTCACCAGTCAACTTGTCACTGACACAGGGAACGCGGGCGCTCAGGAGCCTGCAGGGCAGACGGACGGGCGGGTGGATGTGGGCTCGAATCCCGGCCTCCCGCATGGCCCACAATGCGTTTCGTTCCCCCCCCCACCCTGGGGGCCCCGGGTTCAGATTCCTGCTCACCTCTGACAGCCCCAGCCCAGGCCCAGCGACCCCAGTGCTGCCGAAGCAGCAGGTGCAGCATGGCTGGCCCGGCGGGGACCCTTGAAACCTCCGACCGTGTGGGTGTGCACACACTCGGGGAGGAAGGGATGGGAGGGGGAGGGGTCACATGAAGTGGGGAGGGAGGGACACGTGACCCTCAGCTCCTTGCCCCAGCCCTCCCCACACGACTCCACCTGCAAAGGCTCCCCCCCATGTGAGGCCTCTGAGGACACTTCAAATCGCCACCTATCCACCCACAGGCCCAGAATGGTCTTGGGGACACTTGAAACCACACCCCCACCCAGATCCCCATTCCCCCGGGGACACTTGAAACCGCCGTGGGGACACTCAAAACTGCCCTACATCCACTCACAGGCCCAAGGTTTTCGTGGGGACACTGGATACCGCCCTCCATCGATGCACACGCCGAGGGTTGCCTTGGAGACACTTGAAACCCCCCCCTAAAGAACTGCCCCCATCATGGGACACTTGAAACTGACCCTCACCCAGCCCCCCTCCCCTTGGGGACACTTGAAACTGCCCTCCATCCACCCACAGGCCCAGGGTTGCCTTGGCGACGCTTAAAACCGCCCCCTACAGAACCACTCCAACCCGGGGACACTTGAAACCGCCCTCCATCCACCCACAGGCCCAAGGTGGTCCTGGTTACACTTGAAACCACCCCCCCAAGAGCCCCTCCCCATTGGGATACTAGAAAACACCCTTGGGACACTTGAAACCGCCCTGGGTACACTTGAAACCACCCACCACAGACCCCTGCCCACCCTGGAGACACTTGAAACGAATCGCCCCAGACCCCTTCCCCCGGGAACACTTGAAACCGCCCTCCATCCACCCACAGGCCCAAAATGGTCCTGGGGACACTTGAAACCACCCCCCACCCAGAATCTCTACTCCTGGGGACACCTGAAACCTCTCTGGGCACAGTTGAAACCGCCCTCTGCTCCCCAAACTCCACTGTGTTGCTCCAGGAGCCCTAGGTCAGGGTGCGGGCTTCCCTGGCCCGGATGTACAGGCCCGGTGAGGCCCGGGTTCGAGGCCTGGCAGGGCGTAGGTGTTGTCTGAACCTCCCAAGACCTCAATGTGGGGGGAGACTCGCCATGGGGCAGGGGTAAACTGAGGCACGGTGCGGTTCCAGGAGCACTCACCGGGGAGTCCTGGGAGACCAGCTGGCCACCATGCTAAAAGAACAGAGCACAGGCCTCAGTCAGCACTGACTGCGGGGCAGGGTGCTGGACCGTGTACTTCTGGGTGATGCGCTTAGTACTCCCACGTGCTGTGTGGAGTACTCCCCAGTGCTGGGCTGAGTACTCCCATTTCACACTAATCCTGAAACCCACCTCTCCCAACCAATACTGGACTGAGTAGTCCAGGGTGCTACAACCAGTACTCCCTGGTGCTGGACTGAGTACTCCCGGGTGCTGCACTGAGTACTCCCATCCCTCCCCGGTGCTGGACTGAGTACTCCCATCCCACACCAATCCGGAACCCCACCCCCTCCTGACCGTTGCTGGACTAAATACTTCCCGCCAGTGCTGGACCGAGTACTCCCGGGTGTTGCACTGAGTACTCCCATGCACAGGGCCAGCTGGTACCGGAAGTCGTGCTTGCTCCACTGCCTCCAGGTCCTGTGTGGCTCCCACCATACCTGCCAGCCCCGGGGGCCGCAGGCAATGCTCACGTTTCACAGGGGGTCAAAGTGTTCTGAAAACTGCCACAGATGAATGGAGGGACACCGGGTGGGGTGGGGGGGCTCGAAACTGCCCTCGGTGGTGCCAGGGATACTTGAAACTGCCCTTGTGGGTCTTGGGGGACACTCAAAACTGCCCTGGATGCTCATGGGGCAGTGGAAACCGCCCTCCATCCACCAAGGTGCTCGTGTGGACACTTGAAACCGCCCTCAGCGGTCTCGGGGACACTTAAAACCGCCCTGGATGGTCCTGGGAAAACTTGAAGCTGCTTTTGGGGGTCATGGGGAACCCTTGAAATCGCCCTAGGTGGTCTTGGGGATACCTGAAACTGCCCTCCATGCACCAAAGTGCTCGTGGGGATACTTGAAACCACTCTCGGTGGTCTCGAGGACACAAATCCGCCCTCGGTGTTCTTGGGGACACTTTAAACTGCCCTTGGAGGTCTCTGGGATACTTGAAACTGCCCTGGGTGGTCCAGGGGGTACTGGAAACCACCCTCACCAATTTCACGGGCATAGAGCCAGGCGTCCAGGAAGTGGACGGGGCCAGCGGGGCTCAAGCCGGTGACCAGGGCGTAGGTCTGGGCCCAGAGGCCAGCAAGATCGGGGAGGATGCAGCCCACCTGGAGGCCGGACTGGCACATGTCGGCCAGCACTCATGGTACAGGCCGGTCCTAGGGAGTGGTGGGGCATTAGAAACTCACAATGGCCGAAGGGGGGGACATTAGAAACTGAAAATGGCCAACAGAGGTGGCATTACAAACTGACAATGCCAAAGAGAGGCGTTAGAAACTGACAATGGCAGGATGAGCGGGGAACATTAGAAACCGACAATGGTGCGGAGGGGGCATTGAAACCGGCAGGGGTGGCCCCACCTGGAGTCCGGATCCTGAAGGAATACTGTGTCCCCCGCGGTGCCTGCGGCCCCAGTGCCCATGAGCAGTTCAGGGCCTGGGCCTCGAAGACATAACACACAAGGCCTGGGGAAAAGACATGGCCGGGGGGGGGGGGTGGAGGGTGGAGGGCCTGTGGGGAGACTTACCCCTGACCCTTCAACCCCACGACCTCTGACCCTTCAACCCCAAAACCCCTGACCCTTCAACCCCATGTCCCCTGACCCGTCAACCCATGACCCCTGACCAGTTCAACCCCATGATTCCTGAACTTTCAACCCAATGACCCCTGAACCTTCAACATATGACCTGTGACCCCTGACCCTCGATCCCCCCCCTACCCAGAACCTCAGGACCTCACCCGGGTTTGTGAACCCCAGGCCTTTGGTCAGGGGCCTCCTGGCCACAGTGAGTGTAACCTCGAACTCGACTCCCTGGTACCACAGGAGATCCCAGAATTCGCAGCTACATTGTCCGACGGGGACCTTGGAGAGCGGGGGGGTCGGTGCCTTGACATAAACCGGAACACCTGGGAGATCCATTCGTCCATCCATGCCTCAACTTAGCCCCCAGAACACCAGGGAATGTGGGCCAGCCCACCCCTGCCTCAGTTTACCCCACAGCCCCCACCATTGGCCTCTCAGGATGGGGGCCTGGTGTCTCCGTCGTGCCTCGATTGCCCCAACTGTCCAGCAGTGTGACCGACCCCTTGTTCGGGTTCACAACGATGCACCGGGCCTCTGTGGTGGTGGCCACACAGTGCCAGCTTAGCCTGTGGCTCCTGGAGTCGAAGGTCAGGCCCAGGTCAGGTACAGGGTCAGGGGTCGCAGGGCCCAAGGTTGGGGGGGTCTCAGGGGTCAGGAGGGCGCGGGGAAGCTTCCAGAAGATGGTGTGGGAATCTCTGGTTGGGTTGGGGGGGTCACGAGGAACAAAGGTGAGAAGTCAGGATCATCCATACAAGGGTACTGTGTTCGAATCCTCCCTTGGGCTGATGGAGGAACCAGAAAGGAGGTGAGTTACCCGGATGAGCTTCAGCCATGAGGACGAGGAGGAGGAGGAGGAGGAGGAGGAGGGGGAGGAAGATGGAGGCTGCAGACCAGGGGAGGATCAGGGCAGGAGGCCTGGACCTGGAGAGCACTGTGGAGAGAGCAATGGGGATGGGTGGGTGGGTGGGTGGGTGGATGATTGGGTGGATGGGTGGAAGAGTGGGTGGATTGATCGGTGGGGGGGTGGATGGGTGGGTGGATCTATGGGTGGGTGGATGGGTGGATGGGTGGGTGGATGAATGATGGGTGGGTAGATGGGTGGGTGGATTGTTGGGTGGGTGGGTGGAAGGATGGGTGGGTGGGTGGATGGATGGGTGGGTGGGTGGATGGGTGGGTGGATGGATGGGTGGGTGGGTGGATAATTAGGTGGGTGGGGGATGGGTGCTTGATCTCATCCCTCTCTCCTTCCCCCTCCCTCTCCTCCCTGGTGGCCCCGGGGGCTTTCACACTCACTGCAGGCCATTGGCACATCGGGTCGGGTGTGGGGCAGCCAGGGTGCCCGTCTTGGTTCCGGGGGTTTGGGCTGTCAGGTGTGGACCCCCGGGTGGGTGTTCTGGGGAGCTTGGGGCGGCTGGGCCCCGACGTTTCTGGGCTCCGGACGGGGAGTGGATGCCGCTTCCCCTTTCTCCCTTCTCCTGGGGGTTTCCTGCCTCCTGGGCATCTCATTCTCCTTTCTCGGGGATGGGGAAGCCAAGGCGGCACCCCGGTGAGGACAGGCCTTGGGGCCTCGGGGGTGCGGGTGCCATGCACAGACAGACAGACAGACAGACCTGAGTCCTCCTTGGGTGGTGGTGCTGGGTGCTGAGTCCTCCTGGGTGGTGGTATTGTGTGCTGAGGCCTCCTGGGTGGTGGTATTGAGTGCTGAGTCCTCCTTGGGTGGTGGTGCTGGGTGCTGAATCCTCCTTGGGTGGTGCTGGGTGCGTCTCCCAGACAGAGAGACACAGTCCAGTCGGAGGAATGGAGGGGCGGACAGAGGGACGGACATGTGGATTGGGAGACGGAAAAGGAGGGACGGGCGGACACACGGACGGAGAGAGGCGCAGACACACAGACAGACGGACAGACAGGACAACATAGAGACAGACAGGGAGACAGACAGACGCACAAGAGATGGACAGACAGATGGACAGGGAGACAGACACATAGACAGACAGATGGATGGACAGATGCAGGGGGCCCTGCACCCCGGGCGCTCTCCTGACCAGCAGGAGAGGCAAGGAGGCGCGCCCCTCCCCGCCGAGGGTGAACCCAGAATAGGTAATAAGCAGCAAGTCGCCCGCACGCAGCCCAACCCAACCTTTATGCCACAGTTAGATGGTCAGTCGACTTGGGCAGAGTTCAAGACCGCTCTCTGTTTATTGGCGCGAACCCCATCTTAAGTATGGGCAATGGCAGCAGGAAGAGGAGGGGTGTAACATACCTAGTCAGGGGCTACGATTGGCGGTCGGAGCTGTCCGTCAAGGGTGGAAGGCCATGGGACCTCCCTAAGGGGCGGCCTGAGTCTATGTCACTACCAGCAGGACCACCCCAGGTTACTGCCTAGAGCTGCCTTCCAGTTCCGGACCCTGAAGGCAGGCGGGGTTAGCCAGGATCCCTCTCCCCGGAGGCGGTGCAACAGTCACACAACTCCAGGGCGTGCACAGTCGGGGCCAGGCGGTGCGCCCCACATCTCCTCCTTTTCTGTTTAATAAGCTGGTGGATGTCCTACTCGAGAAAGCGCCTGTCTTAGGTCGTCCCCCCTGAAGGATCTTACCTGTCATTGGCTGGCCATCCTAGCTCGTCGGGCCACCCTGCCTATGAGGCTTGCCAGCCCCAGCAAAGGAACAAGGCGGGAGGAGAGGGGTCTGTGCTCAAGAGGAGGCCCTGCTATTTCTGCCTCACGCCTGTGCACTCTGGTAGGCTGCACATCCTGGAAGGGGCCATGACCAATTTCATAGGGTTCCCAAATGGCTAAAGGCAGCATAATGCTGCCAAACCACCGTTGACTGGACAGCTCTGGCTCATTGCTTAAGAACTAGGGGAAGCCTATTTGCCCTAGCATGGTCAGGTGTAAATACAGAGGCTATATAAGCACAGAGGCAAATGCAAACACAGGTCATGGGGGTCTCTCCCACGAGGAGGAGAGGGTAGGGGAGCCACCAGCATTCCTTCCAGAGGGACCAGCCAACACAGCAAGCCTGCAGCTCCCAATGAACAGTACCCACACCTTGCTCCCTGTTGATCTTGCTAGCACCTGGCACTGGACCGTACATGGGGGGAATGGAGTGGATCGGGTGAGAGAACAGAAACACTTATTTCCTTGAAGCTTAAGAACATAATGGGAGGGCTGAAAGTGAGGAAGTGGGTGGATGGACCTTGAATAAACATTCAGAACCATCTAGTTCTCCTTTCTGTTACAACCTAAAGCCTGCAAGACCAGAGATCTGTCACACAACTCTCTATCTTATTGGCACCAAAAGGGTCCGAGGACATGTTAGATTGTTGCAGAGCCATAAATGAAGTACTCATTTTCAGTACTTGATGCACTTAGGGTACATTTGAAACCCATTTCCCTCTTCTACCTTTACGCTTCTATCTCCCTAACACACCTGAAGCCAAGTTTATCATCCAATTGAGGAGGAAGAGAGCAGAGGAGGAGGAGAGCAGAGGAGGAAGAGAGCAAAGGAGGCGGAGAGCAGAGGAGGAGGAGAGCAGAGGAGAGCAGAGGAGCTCCGAGGAGTGCAGAGGAGAGCATTATTTATTTTTGTTTGTTTTGCTCCCAGCTGGGAAGAGAGCCACAGGCTGAGGATGGTCCTTGCCTGCGGGTCCCCGTGCTGAGCCCCATACAGGTCCCTCACCGCGCCTGCCTGGCACCTACTCTGCCAACTACTTGTGCAGCCGCCAGGACTGAACTTTGGAGGACTTGTCGCTACTCCTCTGGCCAGTTGTCTTGGCAGGAGGTAGAAGGTGGCCAGAGGACCCCCCCCCCTTACCATGCTGGTGAAGAAGCCTGTGGGGAAGGGAGCAGGGTGAAAGGCTGGATCTGAAGAACCCAGCCCTTCCAGGCAGCATTGCACCTGTGCCATGCCCCCGTGCACCACCCTGGCCACCCTCCTCTCCGGGGTGGCCATGATTTCGTGTCTGTAACTTGGGGTGAAAACCAACGACCTTCAGGCGAGGATCCTCACCCTGGAATCTGCTAAAAGGGCACCCTCCGTTCCCCTGCTGCCGGAGAAGGCAGATCAGCTGAAGACCATAGTCAGGTGTGTGAGGCTGGGCCTTGCTCGAGGGGGAGTTGCATGTGGATAGAATTTTGCACAGGTTCAGTCAGTCTACAGGATCCACCCTTACTGGTTATACAGTTGATTTGGGATGTGTGAGCCTCTGTGGTATCTATTTATTCAAGTCCCTTCCTTGGTTTCTCTCCAAGTCTGTGTGGAGGATCTTCCCTCTGTCTTCCTTAAGGATTGCATGTTGCAATGGCAGTAGGGGCTTTGCCCGGCTGTTTAGTTTTGTGGAGTCTGGGCTGTCAGCATTCTCAGTTGTATGGAGAATATTCATTGTAATGCTCACATCTGTTTTTCATTTGATAAGGTTAGGCCTTATCAATAGAGAATGGTAAGCACTCTTAAAAGTGAAATAAGCCCATAGATTTAAAAATTCATTTAACTCGGAATTCTTTTCATATTAAAGGTTTTAAAAATTGGGGAAAAAAAAGTTTTCCTTTGTTTTTTTGGAGGGGGAGAGTTAACAGAGGTTGTGTTCAGATATTGATGAATGGAGAATTGAAAGGGATTCCTTTAAAGATGACTTAGACTCCAGTAGGGAGAGGGTAGTTTTTCTGCCAGTGGAGAGATGCAGTAGTTGCAGCCCGAATGTGATAAAGTATGTCTACAACATTGGCTGTTATTGATAGGACACACATTGCCATGAGCTGCATTGTTAGTGCCGGAGTTTTGCCTTGGCTGTGCAGGGAGAGGGTGGGGATAGTTGAATAATGAAGAAAGGTATTCCCCAAATCTTTCAATCTATGTCAATGTTAAATTGATTTTTAAATTAAAAACAAAATTATGTCTTGAGTACTGTTAGCATTGGCTAAGATCCATGCACTTACATAAATGCTGTTTGTGCAGGCTATCAAACATTATTAACAGCCACAGAGGAAGAGTCCCTGAAGAACTCACAGAACTGGGATACTACTGCTAGCTCTTAATATATCTTCTTTTCCTACAGGAATCCTACGAACACATGGCTAAACTGAGAATCACAAGAGAAACACCTTCTGAGTGCAACTGTCCAGCAGGTAAGAAATGAAACTTAACTAGGTTCCATCTAGGGGAGAGCATTTGCAAACAAACGATCATATGCCTGTCAGGTCTACCTGTAACAGTAACAGAGAAAGAATGCAGACCCAACTTGCTTTAAGAAAATCAACATGTCTCCCTTTGACAGATGGTGAGTAAAGCCACAAATATTATTTTAAGCAGCATACCAGTGTCTGTGAGGGGAAAAAAAAGAGCTAATCACCATGAAAAATATTGGCAAGGGGATATACAAATTTCTTAGTATCCCGGATTGAAAAGTCATCTTCAATTTTATTAAATAACTTCAGTGTTCGTGGTGAACCTGGTCTGAATAGCTGTGAAGCCCTGGTGTCTAATGTTATATTAGTGCAGAGTTTTTTGTGGTTATTATATTCGCAAGTGATCTGACCTGTAGGTAAAAATGAAGACTAAAGGAAATTAGTTCTTTATTTTGTTCTCAGTACCTTGCCAGAAATATTCTTCCATGTTGTCCATTTTTCTGTGTAGTTATAAGAAACCATAGTGACAGTGTGTATTAGAAGGATAGAGACGAAAGGGTAGTGAATGAGCACCCCCACCCCCCACCCCCGAATCATTAAATCTTCATTCAGAGACTTCTGAGCCTTGGTTGTTGTCTGTAGACCTAACAATTTAAAAGCTCTTGGAATATGGCCAGGGGAAGGCATTTAGTGGATCCAATGTTATATAAGGCATCAAAACTCCCATGAATCTCAAGAAGTTCTTTAGATAAACATGGTGAATGTATTTATGAACATTCTAGTTTCTTTCATCCTTATGCATGGAAAATGAGTCTTTTTCTCTCATATGGAAGAGCTCATTTCAATGTAGTCATGTGCTTCATAATGACACTTCAACCCAAGACAGGTCACAAATATAACAGTGGACCCCTAAGATTGTGTAACCTAGTGATGTCATAGCCAGCTTAGTTTGTGTGAGTGAGCTGTGTGATGTTTGCTCAGCAGTGGGATGGCAACAGCACAGCCCTTAGAACACGCCCCAGTTATGATTAAGCTGCAGGTGACTGTGAAAAACTTTGCGGCTGCTGTTCACTGCTGGCTCACGCCTGTAATCCTGGCTACTCAGTAGGTGGAGATCTGAGAATTGCAGTTCAAAGCCAGCCTAGTCAGCAAAGTCTATGAGACTCTTATCTCCAACAAACTAAGAAAAAGCTGGAAAAGGCACTGTGGCTCAAGTGGTAGAACGCTAGCCTTGAGCACAGAGAGGCTCAGGGATAGCACCCAAGACCCTGAGTCCAAGCCCCAGGACTGGGGATAAAAAGGACTACTGCCTGTAATTTCTTATAGTTTGCGGTTGGTTTTTGTCTCATGATAACTAGTTCAGGCACAGTTTAGACTTTTCAATTTTCAGGTTATACAGCATAAAAGCTTTTAGTATTTGTATTTAGTATTTGTATTTGACCATCTTTGAGATATATTATTTTTTCAGTGAAGGCTTTTGATGAGAAGACAAAGCGTGGATGTTTGACATTGTGTGTTTCATCCTGAGTAGTTGAGAAAGACCTCAGAAGTAAGATATTCAAGGGAAGAACTTTTCCAGGACAGGAATGAAATCACAGCTGCCCCTGCCCCATAGAGATGATGTTAATTTCCCCGACAGTGGGTAGGGTAGGTATAGGACTTCACAAATCACACCTGGCAGGAAAGAGCATCTTTTGAATATACAAAAAAATCCAGTACACGGGCTGTGTGTATGTGGGGAGCTTAAATTTAATTTGGAAGATTCATAACAAACTTGGTAATATGTTGAAAAGTGACCACACTGAGTTCTATTTCCAGAGGAGATACTATTGTTTTTATGATGCTTCATGTAGGCCAGTGATTGAACTCTTGTCATCTGGGAGAAAGCTATTATCCTTAAGAGTTTGCTGTATATTCCCTGGGATGATTATTACAGACTTTGTTTTTCCATCTTGCTTTTTTTGGGGTCAGTCCTGGGCCTTGGACTCAGGGCCTGAGCACTGTCCCTGGCTTCTTCCCGCTCAATGCTAGAACTCTGCCACCTGAGCCACAGCGCCCCTTCTGGCCGTTTTCCATATATGTGGTGCTGGGGAATCGAACAGAGAGCTTCTTGCCACTAGGCCATATTCCCAGCCCTGTTTTTCCATCTTAATGTGATAAATGAATAATAAACAGCAATTCTCTTGGGTTGTTGTTTATTGGTTGCTCTATCACCTGCTTTCCTTCTTGCCACCACTAGAACTCTGCATTACATCAGTTTTTACCTGGCTCCTTGGGAGGGAACTCTGAAGGGGCACATTCAAACACACAGAACCAGATGGGGTTTTTGGTGAGTTACAGAAATAAACTCAGTTCTGCTTGTCCAATAACAAGACATCACCCAAACGCAGGCTTTGTGTTAAAAGATTCTGGAGAAAACCAGCTGATGCAGGATTATCTTAGGGAATGAGCTGGCTGGCCAAAAGGGCTTAGAAAGAAGATATGGCACTTCCCACCTGATTTGGCTGGAACCTCTGTTCGCCATGTGTGACTAAGACTTGTCACCCAGACATCTGTTTGCAGGACAGAGTGAGACAAGTGTGACCTCAACTCAGTTCCTGTGGACACATGCCCATCCATTGAAGTTGACACTCTTGATGACAGGCTGAGTCTCAGAGCCAAGGGTCGGTAGCAAAGAAGCAAATTTGTGTTGTTTGTACTCACTGATGGCTTCTGCTAGAACTCAGGTCTTACTGGGGTTTTCCCAGGTAGCCTCTGTGGGAAGGCTTTGAGGACGATTTATTGAATGGCTTCTCACAGTAGGAGAGGCTCTTTGTGATTTACTTTCTATAACTAGGAGAGTTTTAAGTGCTAGCAATCTTAGGATTTGTCCCCTGGGCAGAGGGACTCCAGAGCTAGAAGCCTCATAAGGAATCCAGAATGAGCTGGATATGTCTAGACTGCAATCTTAGATCTGATAGTAAATAATGGTGTGACTGTGATCACATGAATGCACTTCATTTTTTCACCAGGAAAAAAAAAGACTAGAAATTCCTTCTCCATTGTACGATTTATGTAAATTGTTTGGCATATTAGTGTTTAGAGCTTAAATAATACTTCTGTTTTTTTTGTGTTGGTTTTGTTTTTGTAAGTTCCTCAGTAAGACTAGGCAAATTCTCTTACCACTAAAGCTGCACCCACAGTTCATTAGTCTTTTTCTTACATTCCTTCCTCTGCTCCACAGAGGAACAAGTGGGAAATGTTGCAAAAGTTGCTCAGAACCTAAAGCTAATGTACATGGCGGTTAGTTAAACATCTGTAGGTCATTTATAAAGATAATCTTGCCTGTCAATATCTCTTGGTGTTGTAGCAGTGGAATTTGGGGTTTTCATGATACCTAGTTTTGTCTCCAAAGTGTTCACCAAAATGACAGGGGAAACAGACCATTTAGACCGAAGCATACCGGGTAGAAAGACTTGGATTTATTGGGCATGGACTTAGTAAAGAGTGTCTTTACAGCTTCAATATGAGATGTTTACCAAAATGAGTGTCTTCTCCATCTGACTCGTAGACCTATTCAAATCAGATTTATTTATACAGTGATATTTATAACATAAAATTGGACAGTCATTATTATATCATCTTTGTCCTCAGTAGAAAGGCATATTTACCTTTTTTGTAAGATCAAGAGACGCTCTAGAAAACCAAAAGAAAATTTTCTTTTAAGAACCCCAAATAATTCATCAAAGCTATGTTTAGCAGATTTGCGTTAGCAATGGCAGAGACAAGGAAATAACAGCTGCTATTTGTGGCTTGATCCCTGTCATACCTGACTGTCTCTAAGAGAGTAACTTGGCTCGTCACTATGGCTACAGAATTCTACTTCAGGTTGTGTTCTTTGGATCTTCCATGAAGTATGCATAAAGCAGGCATATTTACAGAAAGGTTTCTCTGTCCAGCCAATGAAGAACGATGGGAATGGATACACCATTCAAGTGATAAGAACTCATTCATCAGTACCATTGGCCTCCTCAGCCTATTAGGTGTTGAAAAGATATGTCCCAGCCATCCCAGAGGACCATGCAGAGATCATCACAGACAGGAGAAAAGGTTCAAAAGGAGGTTTATAAGTGGGGCCATAGTTCCCATGGGAGAGGGAGCTACATGGTGTCTGCACCTTATCCAGGTGGCAGCTTCTCTCTCTGGGGGTAAAGGGGAAGTAGATAGGTAGTGAGTAGGAGTGGCTCATTAGGTATGGGTGGATCTGGGGGCTAGTGGGAGGAGCTGAGGACCTGAGGCTAAGGAAATGCAAACAGGTATAAGAACCTCTGTGGTGTCATCCATGTAGAATAGGAAATGAAGAAAGCCACCTTGGCTTTTTCATTCACATGTTACACAATCTTGTGCAAATCATTTCCACATATGGCTTTTTACAAACTGGTCATATCATTGTAAGTAAGAGCTGGGCAATAACGACTTAGCATCTTAGTCAATTCTCTACCTAGCATAAATTCTAAACAGTACCAGATTTTGGGATTATTTTTGGGGGGGAGCAAATAAGGCAGACTTGCCCTGTATCCTCATGGAGTTTCTAGTTCCATGAAGATGACACCAAATGTTAATTTGAAAAGGACTTTCCATGTGGGATAAGCAAAATCAAGAGGCGTACATTTTGGAGCATATAACCTAAATCTATGAAATGTTTACAATATGGGAAGTTGTTTAAATGGTTTGGTGGTAGAGAAAGAAAACTATACTTATGTTTCAGAAATTCATAATAGAAGAAAATATGGCTCCTGAGAAAATCTGTAGGAATGGATACAAAGTTTGTTGGTTGCCTTTTGAATTTCTAAGAATTGATGGATAGGTAGATAAAGGTACACTGGTAGCTGATCTGCTGATATTCCAAATGAAAGAAACATGATATTTTTTTTCTTGGTCATGGGGCCAGAACTCTGGGCCTGGGCTCTGTCCCTGAGCTCTTCAGCTCTACCACCTGAGCCACTTTCTAAACATGATTTTTAATATAGAATGGACAGCCTGTTCTATATGATGATAGTCTATTCTATTCTATGAATAGTGAGATTAAAGTTGAGAACTTCTTGTGTGGAGTGTTTAACAGCTACAGGTAAAAAGTGAGACTAGAAGCCATCTGGTGGTGTCTCAGTTATAATTCTAGCTTCTTAGGAGATTGCAATCTGAAGGTTGAGATTCAAAGCCAGCCTAGGCAGGAATTTCCATGAGTCTCTCACCTTCAATAGCCACCAAAAAGCCAAAGTAGAGCTGTGGCTCAAGTGATAGAAAGCCAGCCTTGAGCAAAAAAGTTAAGGGGCATTGCCCAGGCCCTGAGTTCAAGCCCTAGTATGAGCATACACAGAAAGTAGATACTTCTTAAGGTATCCTCTATACTTATGAAATGACTATTTACAAAATGGGAGTAAATGCCAACAAGCGCAAGTACCCCTCATTCCCAAGTGGGAGCAGTACAGATCCTGGTGATGGATTGAGGTCGCCCCAGTATGGTGATGGACGTAAATGGTCACGCTTGCTTTGAGATAGAGCATTCTTCCCCCTGGTGTCAGAGCCTTTGTGTTCCTTTGCTAATCCAGTGGATTTGAGCATATAAAACTCCATGTCTTGCTGTATACATTTTCAATGATATAGAGAACAGAAACAGTTTTACCTTAAGAAACTTGAATAAGCAACTTGAGATGGTGAATGTTATGGAAATGAAAATGGCAGATATTCTCCACTTCTTGTGACACAGAACAGGGCACAGTGATGAGGGTGCCCCCACGAATGTCCCCAGTAAGTCTTTCTGAGGCCTAATGAATCCAACAGGCTGGACATGACATGCTCAGTGACTTTTCTGCTGAGAGTGGACAAGGACAAGTTGCCTTTTGAAGGGGTGTTCTTGTTCTCTTTTGTCTGCCTTGTTTACAAATGAAGAAGCTAATTCTTCCAATTCTTGCTCTGTGATGCTTGGCTTGGAATTTGAGGCCTTTTCCTTGCTTCATTTAAACCACTCCTCCAGTTGCTTTTTTTTTTTTTTTTTTTTTGGCTTTTGAGTTATCTTTGGATAGTCTTTTGGGCTGGCCAGCCCTCCCCTTCCTCTATCTCTTCCACCTTTCTCCCTTTTCCTCTACCCTTTTCACTCTTCTTCCCCTTTAACTCCTCCTCCCCTCCCTCCCCTGCTTTTCATTTGATCAGGTGGTCTCAAGACTGTGCTCCTCCCTACCTCTGTTCCCCAGTATCTGGGAAACAGAAGTGTGCCACGATGTCTGGCTTCCTTTCCCTTTCTCACTGTAGTAATTCCGTTGGTAATTATGTAAAAGGATACCAATACTATATGGAATTTCAATTCACTGTACCTTATTCGATGTGTGGGAGCAAGCATTCTTTCAAGGCCACAGTCTGCTCTGCTTCTGATTGCTTTGTAAGGCTGTAAAATCAACACTGTGACATGACCAAAATGGAAGCCATCCAAGACCTATCATGAAAAATTGTTTGGGTGCCCTCCTTACCATGTTAGAGACTTTCTGGGGTGGTTTGGTGGAAGTGGAGAATGTGAAAACTGTTTATGGATGACTCTGAGCTGCAGGCTGAAACCTGAAACCCAGGATATGACTGGCTACACCTAGAAGCATTGCTACCTAACCTGGCTTGCCAAGATGGGTGAAGTTTGGTGGGGTGGTTTAAAGTGCCATGGAATTTCACAATGCCCCCATCCCTCCCCAATTTGTGTTAACAATGGTGATTCTTACGTGGAGATAGGAGGAACTGAGCTAAATAGGAGTTCACTGCTCCACCAGTTTCTTCCCAATTGAATTGCGAGCTATCCCTTGTCTTCTTTGGTGATGGACAAAATCAGTAGAGAAAGCAAATAGTTTCTCCAACCCATCAGCTCTAAGATACCTGAAATGCAGTCAATGTTGCACTTGTGTATAGTAGATACAGCCACAGCCATGAACTTTGGGCTAGTATTCCAACAGCTAGAATAAGTGGAATTAATACTGTCATTCAACTTACTGTGGAACTTCTTCCCCTCAAAATTTGGAATTTCTATGAGTACAGGATAATTTGGAATTACGATGACACTTCTGACGTCATTGCATCCAGAGATGTCACTGCCTCTTCAGTTGAAGGCCTTATTCTCTTCACGAATGGTAGTTGAAATGTATTCATTTCCCTTCATAATGTGTTCCTTACATTGATCACTAGATTCATGCAGTTTTTGTTATAAGGGCATACTTATAGGCTTTGACACCTAAAATGTAAAAAAAAAATTATAATTTCAATTTATAGGCGTTCTGGTCTTCATTATGGACATGAAGCTTTAATTCTTGTATTTAAAATATATTCACACGTTATAAAATACAATGATCATATTTACTCTAATTGAGTAAATTGTAGCAAGCTCTGGCTTGTACATTATGGTATAACTGGGAGTCAGAATATATGTCTAGATAGTCTTCTTTGTTATCGGTTCCTCTCGCCTCTTCTCCCACTCTTCTCACCTCTTTCCTCCTCTTCCTTCTCCCTTTTCTTCCAAAAGAGCTCAATGTCCCTCACTGAAAGTGAGGAACATATTCCTTAATCTGTTAGCACTAGAAAGTTGGGGAAATGCACAATGTAACCCACTGTGATATACATCACAAACATCAACATCTCTCACCCCATCCGTCTGCCTTAAAGTCTGAGATTTTTTTAAAGCCTTTAAGTCATCCCAGTTTTTGACATGTTTCTGTGCATTTTTTCATTTTTCTTTGTGCTTTTTTACTTTTTGGTGCCTGCACCAGGGCTTGTACACAGGTCCTGAGTGCTATCCCTTAGCCTTTGCACTCAAGGATAGTGGTCTACCACTTGAACCACAGCTCTGTTTCCTGATTTTTTGGTGATTAATTGTAGATAAGAGACTTTCTGGTGCATGCTTTCTTTGAACCTTGATTCTCAGAAATCATTCTCTTGAGGATTACAGACATGAGCCACTGGCACCTTGCTCCTTTGAGCTTTTATTCTTCACACATACACACATAGAGTCTTGTCAACAAGTTGCTGCTGCCATTAACTTTTTAATATAGTTATTGTTAACACTAGAGTTTTGTTGAGCAGTTAATGTTTAGCTGGCCAAATAGTATCTGCAACATAACTTTCCCCCAAATTACAATGTCCCTTAGTATCTGAAGTGGGTTGGCTCTACAACCCATGTGGCTAATGAAGTTCTTTTGATATAAAACAGTGTAATATTTGCATATAAACTACAAACATCCTTCATATACTTTGTCTTCTCTAGATTGCTTACAGTAAGTAATATAATTGAAATAATGTGTAACTAGATTTTATACCATATTATAGGGCATTATGACAAGAAAACAGTGTGAATGTGTTTTAGTACAGATGCACTGCTTTTCCCTTAAAGATGTACAATCTGTAATTGGTTGAATTTGCATATGCAGAGTATTTATTTGTGCATTATTTATAGAAACTATGCTGTAAGAAAGTTGGTCTTTGGTAAAATGATGATGGTTCTATGTTGAAACTGAAATGGAATCCAGGAGGAGACTGTGAGTTTTGTGTCTGCATTTAAATGACAGGCAAGATCTTGAGAAATTACTAATATTGTAGCCAATATTGACTGAGAAATCCAATGCATTTCACAGAGAGAGTGTAAATCTGGCCACATTGTAACGAGTACAACAGAAGGAAAATTGAAAGACTATCTTGTTCCCATTGAAATGAATGTCCACTGTCATCAGGTGTTTGAGCAGGGAGTTGTGGATAGCTCTTTGGCCAAGCAAAGCACATTTTATACGTGTCTGGTAGGACATGCAATAGAATGACACAGCAGCTCTACAAGCTATTGAGCTTTGTTGAGTGATAGTTTTCCCTTCCGTATATCGTTTCAAACTATGGGCTTCAAGGAAGTCTGGAACATAAAAATGACTTTTTGTTTTGACAGACCTGGGGCTTGAACTCAGGGCCTGGGCACTGAGTATCTTTTGCTCAAGGCTGGCACTCAGCTCTACTCTGAACTATCTGGTGGTTGGAGCTTAGTGTCTTGTAGACTTTTCCTGCCCAGGCTTGCTTTGAACTGTGATCCTCAGATCTCATTTCTGAATAGCTAGGATTGTAGGCATAGGCCACCAGTACCTGACTTCCCGACTTCCTGAATTTTGCTCCTCTGTCCTCTGTCCTCCTCCTCAGGCCCCCTTCCTTCCTTCCTCCTCCTTTTTTCACCTTTCTTCTTTTTTCCCCTTCCTCCTCCTTTTTTCATCTTTCTTCTTTTTTCCCCTTTTCTTCATTGCTTTGCTTTCTGAGAGAAGTCAATGATCAGCCAACCATGAAATGGGAAAGTGGACCAAATAAGGCTGGATAATTTATTTGAGCCAAACAGAGGTATTATAATCTATTAAAAATATTTAGCCAAACACACTGTATTCGTGACTTTATCTCATAACCCTGCAGATTGTCTGGTAGTTGCCCAGGACCTGAGGCAGGAAGGCGGACCCATGTGCCTGAACTTTCCAGTCATGTCTTTGCAACTGGTAGTTTTTAATAAAAGAAAAACTCTAACATTGTGAAATTACATCAGTGAAGAAACCATAGCTTTTTATGTTCTTGTATATGCTTTTCTTCGGTGCAATGTTATTCAATGCCCTAAATTTCAGCTACTTTTGAGATATTTTCTTGAATGTTGAGATTAGTCTGGAAATCAGGCTAGGAATAAATGAAATGCTGGTGTGGTAATAAAATTTATGTTACCATTTTATGAATATGAAAATGTCTAATTGTTATAACACAAGGTATCTTTGGATTAAGAAGTCTAGGACATTTTATTCTTTTACACCTTTTTTTTAAAGCAGGAAAACCTTTGCTTCTACCATCAGTCTTGAAGCAGAAATCCCAGAAAAAAGAATTTTATAATCAGTCACAAAGAATTCCTACACGCATCATGTATCCCTTCCTCATCATTTCCCATTTCTTAGGAGTCTCCACATTGTTTAATTGTAATCATGTGCAACTAGCATTTTAAAGCTTCACACTGCTTTTACATTTATGGGATATGATGAGAAGATTAAGAATGGTTGAAACTCAAGAGTAAATACAGGAAACTTAAGAGTAGATGTAGAAATGTGACTCCACCAGGCTTTCATGGAGCACACATTACCCCAGTGGGCTTCATGTTGTGGCCATCCATGTATAGAAGAACAAACTAGAAGGTGCACTCTCCCAAACAACCCTCATTCTAGTCAGGCCCCTCTCCTGTACTCTGCTTTGCAATTCTGTAGCAGGAATCTAAACTCTGGTTTCCTTCCATTGCATTGGTGTTGTTTGACCTGACTTTCCCTCAGCTTGGAACTTACGCATATGGGACTCAGGTGGCAGGGCCCTGCCTTTCCAGGGCCTGCACTTAGTATTCAATCTATTGTGGAGCAGAGGGATGTTCATGACCCATAGCAAAACACCTCCCACGTCCCATAAAGTGACATGTTGTTTCTATTAAGGGATCATTTTCTTAAGTGAAATCATGACCAGTCATGATGGCATGGAAGTATAGAGAGGCCAAGTGACTATGTGTTACTTTAATTACCAAAGAAGTAACTATTATGATTCCATAATGGTTCAAAGAAGAATTTTAAGACTGAAACAGTGGTTTTATTGTTTCTTTAGTTCAGAAGTAATTGAAATGGAATATGTAAATAGAGTCAAAGTGGACTTTTCCAAGTGAGAAAGAGAAGCCAATTGCACTTCGAAAGAAACTATATGACTATAGCAAGAAAGACATCGCCAATTAACAAATATTTATTTTCCTTTGCTATTCTCTGCTATTTATCCTGTTACATAGTAGTGGAATGAATTAGGAAGAGAGTGATGTAGAGTGCATGGTTTTCCATTGCAACACAAACTCTATCTATCTATCTATCTATCTATCTATCTATCTACCTACCTACCTACCTACCTACCTATATTTTTGCTGTTCCCGGGGTTTGAACTCAGGCTTGGACACAGTCCCTGAGCTTTTTTTGCTTAAGGCTAGCACTCTGTCACTTGAGCAATAGCTCTACTTCCAGCTTTTTGGTGGTTAATTGAAGAGAAGAGTCTCACAGAGTTTTCCTGTCCAGGCTGGGTTAGAACCTCGATCCTCAGATCTCAGCCTCCTGAATAGCTAGGATTACTGGCTACAGCCACTGGCTTCCAGCTTACTTTCCCTATAGTCTTAAACTATATAGGAATCAACTCTTTGGTAAGCTTTTTTCCATTTTTATGTTTATATTAGTAATGATTATTTTGTCTCTATTTCCCTGTCTTATGATTATTTAATTATAAGACAATTGTTTATTTTTTATTTGATTAGTTATTTAAAGGACGGGTCTTTGGGGCTTTATATCATAGGATCCAAAGGTAGCACTAATGTCTGTGAACCTTAAAATTATACTACCACTTTTTTGATGACCAAAGCTCATTAGAAACTGGAGCCTGTGGCTCAGGCCTGTAATCCCAGATCCTCATGAGTTTGGAGGATTGTGCTTTGAAACCCGCCCTGGGCAGGGAAGTCCATGACATCCATCCTCCATGAACCACCAAAGTACCAGAAATTGTGCTATTTCTCATGGGGTAGCAGGCCAGTATGGAGTGACAAAGCTAAGGGACATAGCCCAGTCTCTGAGTTCAATTTTCAGTGCTGGCTCAAAAACCAAAACCCCACCAAAACACAACTGACCTGAAAGACTCTAGTCCCTGTGCGTAGGAACTAATAATTTGTCCTACTACTGTGAAGGGAAGAGCTTCTGAGTTCTTACAAAAACTATCTTTAAGTATTTGTGCAAAGGAGTTGCCATTTGACAAAGCAGTTTATGAATATGGCCCATCTTAACCCACCTCACCCCTTTCAACATTCTTGCCCCTCCTTCCTCTGCCCAGCCCTTCCGTTTTCTTACTTTTGTAGTATGTACAATGAATTCTTGACTACAATTCCCCCCTTCACCTTCATTTGTCTCCCGCTCTCCCCTTGCCCCCACTTGATGAGCTGCTGTTTTTCACCCTTATGCTTTGGGAAGTAATGATAAGCACCACCCCCCCGCCGCCAGTACTTCCTCAGAACTTTCTAGATTCCTAAGAGTGGTCATTGTAAATGTCTAACACAAGAATAAATAGGATAGCAAGATATGAGAGGGTTAAAGACATGCTTTAATCATAATCTTTGTGATTCGAGTAAAGAAATGTTGTTGAATAAAGACACTGCACATTCCTGTTGGATATTTCTCACAGAGTGAACACAGTGCTGTCCCAACTCTTTTACTATATTTAAGTTTTTGGCTCATCACTGGTATTTGTTTCATAATCTAACAAAAAGATCACGTGTCTCTTGCTAGCAAAAGCTGCAGAGGAGGGAATGCTTATTCTATGAGTAGAGAGAGAAGGAAGGCTGGAGAGATGTTTGTGCTTGTGGAGAAGCTTATTTTATTTTTTTTTTTAATAAACGCAGGCCATGTTTGCCACCTCCCGAATTTTGCGCTACTCTTTTCGCTGTCC
>NW_025959204.1:0-40652 GCF_023159225.1 Perognathus longimembris pacificus | reverse complement strand
ACTGAACCTGTGCAAAATTCTATCCACATGCAACTCCCCCTCGAGCAAGGCCCAGCCTCACACACCTGACTATGGTCTTCAGCTGATCTGCCTTCTCCGGCAGCAGGGGAACGGCGGGTGCCCTTTTAGCAGATTCCAGGGTGAGGATCCTCGCCTGAAGGTCGTTGGTTTTCACCCCAAGTTACAGACACGAAATCATGGCCACCCCGGAGAGGAGGGTGGCCAGGGTGGTGCACGGGGGCATGGCACAGGTGCAATGCTGCCTGGAAGGGCTGGGTTCTTCAGATCCAGCCTTTCACCCTGCTCCCTTCCCCACAGGCTTCTTCACCAGCATGGTAAGGGGGGGGGGACCTCTGGCCACCTTCTACCTCCTGCCAAGACAACTGGCCAGAGGAGTAGCGACAAGTCCTCCAAAGTTCAGTCCTGGCGGCTGCACAAGTAGTTGGCAGAGTAGGTGCCAGGCAGGCGCGGTGAGGGACCTGTATGGGGCTCAGCACGGGGACCCGCAGGCAAGGACCATCCTCAGCCTGTGGCTCTCCTCCCAGCTGGGAGCAAAACAAACAAAATAAATAATGCTCTCCTCTGCACTCCTCTGAGCTCCTCTGCTCTCCTCTGCTCTCCTCCTCCTCTGCTCTCTGCCTCCTTTGCTCTCTTCCTCCTCTGCTCTCCTCCTCCTCTGCTCCCTTCCTCCTCAATTGGATGATAAACTTGGCTTCAGGTGTGTTAGGGAGATAGAAGCGTAAAGGTAGAAGAGGGAAATGGGTTTCAAATGTACCCTAAGTGCATCAAGTATTGAAAATGAGTACTTCATTTATGGCTCTGCAACAATCTAACATGTCCTCGGACCCTTTTGGTGCCAATAAGATAGAGAGAGTTGTGTGACAGATCTCTGGTCTTGCAGGCTTTAGGTTGTAACAGAAAGGAGAACTAGATGGTTCTGAATGTTTATTCAAGGTCCATCCACCCACTTCCTCACTTTCAGCCCTCCCATTATGTTCTTAAGCTTCAAGGAAATAAGTGTTTCTGTTCTCTCACCCGATCCACTCCATTCCCCCCATGTACGGTCCAGTGCCAGGTGCTAGCAAGATCAACAGGGAGCAAGGTGTGGGTACTGTTCATTGGGAGCTGCAGGCTTGCTGTGTTGGCTGGTCCCTCTGGAAGGAATGCTGGTGGCTCCCCTACCCTCTCCTCCTCGTGGGAGAGACCCCCATGACCTGTGTTTGCATTTGCCTCTGTGCTTATATAGCCTCTGTATTTACACCTGACCATGCTAGGGCAAATAGGCTTCCCCTAGTTCTTAAGCAATGAGCCAGAGCTGTCCAGTCAACGGTGGTTTGGCAGCATTATGCTGCCTTTAGCCATTTGGGAACCCTATGAAATTGGTCATGGCCCCTTCCAGGATGTGCAGCCTACCAGAGTGCACAGGCGTGAGGCAGAAATAGCAGGGCCTCCTCTTGAGCACAGACCCCTCTCCTCCCGCCTTGTTCCTTTGCTGGGGCTGGCAAGCCTCATAGGCAGGGTGGCCCGACGAGCTAGGATGGCCAGCCAATGACAGGTAAGATCCTTCAGGGGGGACGACCTAAGACAGGCACTTTCTCGAGTAGGACATCCACCAGCTTATTAAACAGAAAAGGAGGAGATGTGGGGCGCACCGCCTGCCCCGACTGTGCATGCCCTGGAGTTGTGTGACTGTTGCACCGCCTCCGGGGAGAGGGATCCTGGCTAACCCCGCCTGCCTTCGGGGTCCGGAACTGGAAGGCAGCTCTAGGCAGTAACCTGGGGTGGTCCTGCTGCTAGTGACATAGACTCAGGCCGCCCCTTAGGGAGGTCCCATGGCCTTCCACCCTTGACGGACAGCTCCGACCGCCAATCGTAGCCCCTGACTAGGTATGTTACACCCCTCCTCTTCCTGCTGCCATTGCCCATACTTAAGATGGGGTTCGCGCCAATAAACAGAGAGCGGTCTTGAACTCTGCCCAAGTCGACTGACCATCTAACTGTGGCATAAAGGTTGGGTTGGGCTGCGTGCGGGCGACTTGCTGCTTATTACCTATTCTGGGTTCACCCTCGGCGGGGAGGGGCGCGCCTCCTTGCCTCTCCTGCTGGTCAGGAGAGCGCCCGGGGTGCAGGGCCCCCTGCATCTGTCCATCCATCTGTCTGTCTATGTGTCTGTCTCCCTGTCCATCTGTCTGTCCATCTCTTGTGCGTCTGTCTGTCTCCCTGTCTGTCCTCTATGTTGTCCTGTCTGTCCGTCTGTCTGTGTGTCTGCGCCTCTCTCCGTCTGTGTGTCCGCCCGTCCCTCCTTTTCCGTCTCCCAATCCACATGTCCGTCCCTCTGTCCGCCCCTCCATTCCTCCGACTGGACTGTGTCTCTCTGTCTGGGAGACGCACCCAGCACCACCCAAGGAGGATTCAGCACCCAGCACCACCACCCAAGGAGGACTCAGCACTCAATACCACCACCCAGGAGGCCTCAGCACACAATACCACCACCCAGGCGGACTCAGCACCCAGCACCACCACCCAAGGAGGACTCAGGTCTGTCTGTCTGTCTGTCTGTCTGTGCATGGCACCCGCACCCCCGAGGCCCCAAGGCCTGTCCTCACCGGGGTGCCGCCTTGGCTTCCCCATCCCCGAGAAAGGAGAATGAGATGCCCAGGAGCCAGGAAACCCCCAGGAGAAGCGAGAAAGGGGAAGCGGCATCCACTCCCCGTCCGGAGCCCAGAAACGTCAGGGCCCAGCCGCCCCAAGCTCCCCAGGACACCCACCCGGGGGTCCACACCTGACAGCCCAAACCCCCGGAACCAAGACGGGCACCCTGGCTGCCCCACACCCGACCCGATGTGCCAATGGCCTGCAGTGAGTGTGAAAGCCCCAGGGGCCACCAGGGAGGAGAGGGAGGGGGAAGGAGAGAGGGATGAGATCAAAGCACCCATCCCCCACCCATCCACCCAACACCCACCCACCCACCCACCCAATTATCCACCCACCCACCCATCCATCCACCCACCCATCCACCCACCCACCCATCCATCCACCCACCCACCCAACCATCCACCCACCCATCTACCCCACCCATCATTCATCCACCCACCCATCCACCCATCCACCCACGCATAGATCCACCCACCCATCCACCCCCCCACCGATCAATCCACCCACTCTTCCACCCATCCACCCAATCATCCACCCACCCACCCACCCACCCATCCCCATTGCTCTCTCCACAGTGCTCTCCAGGTCCAGGCCTCCTGCCCTGATCCTCCCCTGGTCTGCAGCCTCCATCTTCCTCCCCCTCCTCCTCCTCCTCCTCCTCCTCCTCCTCCTCCTCCTCGTCCTCATGGCTGAAGCTCATCCGGGTAACTCACCTCCTTTCTGGTTCCTCCATCAGCCCAAGGGAGGATTCGAACACAGTACCCTTGTATGGATGATCCTGACTTCTCACCTTTGTTCCTCGTGACCCCCCCAACCCAACCAGAGACTCCCACACCATCTTCTGGAAGCTTCCCCGTGCCCTCCTGACCCCTGAGACCCCCCCAACCTTGGGCCCTACGACCCCTGACCCTGTACCTGACCTGGGCCTGACCCTCGACTCCAGGAGCCACAGGCTAAGCTTGCACTGTGTGGCCACCACCACAGAGGCCCGGTGCATCGTTGTGAACCCGAACAAGGGGTCGGTCACACTGCTGGACAGTTGGGGCAATCGAGGCACGACGGAGGACACCAGGCCCCCACCCTGGAGGCCAATGGTGGGGGCTGTGGGGTAAACTGAGGCAGGGGTGGGCTGGCCCACATTCCCTGGTGTTCCGGGGGCTAAGTTGAGGCATGGATGGACGAATGGATCTCCAGGTGTTCCGGTTTATGTCAAGGCACCGACCCCCCCGCTCTCCAAGGTCCCCGTCGGACAATGTAGCTGCGAATTCTGGGATCTCCTGTGGTACCAGGGAGTCGAGTTCGAGGTTACACTCACTGTGGCCAGGAGGCCCCTGACCAAAGGCCTGGGGTTCACAAACCCGGGTGAGGTCCTGAGGTTCCGGGTAGGGGGGGGGGATCGAGGGTCAGGGGTCACAGGTCATATGTTGAAGGTTCAGGGGTCATTGGGTTGAAAGTTCAGGAATCATGGGGTTGAACTGGTCAGGGGTCATGGGTTGACGGGTCAGGGGACATGGGGTTGAAGGGTCAGGGGTTTTGGGGTTGAAGGGTCAGAGGTCGTGGGGTTGAAGGGTCAGGGGTAAGTCTCCCCACAGGCCCTCCACCCTCCACCCACCCCCCCGCCATGTCGTTTCCCCAGGCCTTGTGTGTTATGCCTTCGAGACCCAGTCCCTGAACTGCTCATGGGCACTGGGGCCGCAGGCACCGCAGGGGACACAGTATTCCTTCAGGATCCGGACTCCAGGTGGGGCCACCCCTGCCGGGTTCAATGCCCCTCCCCACCATTGTCGGTTTCTAATGTTCCCCGCTCATCCCGCCATTGTCAGTTTCTAACGCCTCTCTTTGGCATTGTCAGTTTGTAATGCCACTCTGTTGGCCACTGTCGGTTTCTAATGTCCCCCCCTTCGGCCATTGTGAGTTTCTAATGCCCCACCACTCCCTAGGACCGGCCTGTACCATGAGTGCTGGCCGACATGTGCCAGTCCGGCCTCCAGGTGGGCTGCATCCTCCCCGATCTTGCTGGCCTCTGGGCCCAGACCTACGCCTGGTCACCGGCTCGAGCCCCGCTGGCCCCGTCCACTTCCTGGACGCCTGGCTCTATGCCCGTGAAATTGGTGAGGGTGGTTTCCAGTACCCCCTGGACCACCCAGGGCGGTTTCAAGTATCCCAGAGACCACCAAGGGCAGTTTAAAGTGTCCCCAAGAACACCGAGGGCGGATTTGTGTCCTCGAGACCACCGAGAGTGGTTTCAAGTATCCCCACGAGCACTTTGGTGCATGGAGGGCAGTTTTCAGGTATCCCCAAGACCACCTAGGGCGATTTCAAGGGTTCCCCATGACCCCCAAAAGCAGCTTCAAGTTTTCCCAGGACCATCCAGGCGGTTTTTAAGTGTCCCTGAGACTGCTGAGGGCGGTTTCAAGTGTCCACACGAGCACCTTGGTGGATGGAGGGCGGTTTCCACTGTCCCCATGAGCATCCAGGGCAGTTTTGAGTGTCCCCCAAGACCCACAAGGGCAGTTTCAAGTATCCCTGGCACCACCGAGGGCAGTTTCGAGCCCCCCCACCCCACCCGGTGTCCCTCCATTCATCTGTGGCAGTTTTCAGAACACTTTGACCCCCCTGTGAAACGTGAGCATTGCCTGCGGCCCCCGGGGCTGGCAGGTATGGTGGGAGCCACACAGGACCTGGAGGCAGTGGAGCAAGCACAACTTCCGGTACCAGCTGGCCCTGTGCATGGGAGTACTCAGTGCAACACCCGGGAGTACTCGGTCCAGCACTGGCGGGGAGTATTTAGTCCAGCAACGTTCAGGAGGGGGTGGGGTTCCGGATTGGTGTGGGATGGGAGTACTCAGTCCAGCACCGGGGAGGGATGGGAGTACTCAGTGAAGCACCCGGAAGTACTCAGTCCAGCACCAGGGAGTACTGGTTGTAGCACCCTGGACTACTCAGTCCAGTATTGGTTGGGAGAGGTGGGTTTCAGGATTAGTGTGAAATGGGAGTACTCAGCCCAGCACTGGGGAGTACTCCACACAGCACGTGGGAGTACTAAGCACATCACCCAGAAGTACACGGTCCAGCACCCTGCCCCGCAGTCAGTGCTGACTGAGGCCTGTGCTCTGTTCTTTTAGCATGGTGGCCAGCTGGTCTCCCAGGACTCCCCGGTGAGTGCTCCTGGAACCGCCCCGTGCCTCAGTTTACCCCTGCCCCATGGCGAGTCTTCCCCCACATTGAGGTCTTGGGAGGCTCAGACAACACCTACGCCCTGCCAGGCCTCGAACCCGGGCCTCACCGGGCCTGTGCATCCGGGCCAGGGAAGCCCGCACCCTGACCTAGGGCTCCTGGAGCAACACGGTGGAGTTTGGGGAGCAGAGGGCGGTTTCAACTGTCCCCAGGGAGGTTTCAGGTGTCCCCAGGAGTAGAGATTCTGGGTGGGGGGTGGTTTCAAGTGTCCCCAGGACCATTTTGGGCCTGTGGGTGGATGGAGGGCGGTTTCAAGTGTTCCCGGGGGAAGGGGTCTGTGGCGATTCGTTTCAAGTGTCTCCAGGGTGGGCAGGGGTCTGTGGTGGGTGGTTTCAAGTGTACCCAGGGCGGTTTCAAGTGTCCCAAGGGTGTTTTCTAGTATCCCAATGGGGAGGGGCTCTTGGGGGGGGTGGTTTCAAGTGTAACCAGGACCACCTTGGGCCTGTGGGTGGATGGAGGGCGGTTTCAAGTGTCCCCGGGTTGGAGTGGTTCTGTAGGGGGCGGTTTTAAGCGTCGCCAAGGCAACCCTGGGCCTGTGGGTGGATGGAGGGCGGTTTCAAGTGTCCCCAAGGGGAGGGGGTCTGGGTGAGGGTCAGTTTCAAGTGTCCCATGATGGGGGCAGTTCTTTAGGGGGGTGGTTTCAAGTGTCTCCAAGGCAACCCTCGGCGTGTGCATCGATGGAGGGCGGTATCCAGTGTCCCCACGAAAACCTTGGGCCTGTGAGTGGATGTAGGGCAGTTTTGAGTGTCCCCACGGCAGTTTCAAGTGTCCCCGGGGGAATGGGGATCTGGGTGGGGGGGTGGTTTCAAGTGTCCCCAAGACCATTCTGGGCCTGTGGGTGGGTAGGTGGCGATTTGAAGTGTCCTCAGAGGCCTCACATGGGGGGGAGCCTTTGCAGGTGGAGTCGTGTGGGGAGGGCTGGGGCAAGGAGCTGAGGGTCACGTGTCCCTCCCTCCCCACTTCATGTGACCCCTCCCCCTCCCATCCCTTCCTCCCCGAGTGTGTGCACACCCACACGGTCGGAGGTTTCAAGGGTCCCCGCCGGGCCAGCCATGATGCACCTGCTGCTTCGGCAGCACTGGGGTCGCTGGGCCTGGGCTGGGGCTGTCAGAGGTGAGCAGGAATCTGAACCCGGGGCCCCCAGGGTTTGGGGGGGGGGAACGCAACGCATTGTGGGCCATGCGGGAGGCCGGGATTCGAGCCCACAATCCACCCGTCCGTCCGTCTGCCCTGCAGGCTCCTGAGCGCCCGCGTTCCCTGTGTCAGCGACAAGTTGACTGGTGAAGATGGACAGACGGACGGACGGGAGGGACAGAGGGACATGGGGGGCTGGGGGCCTTGGGCGGTGACAGACAGACAGCGATGGGAATCGAGACAACCGGACAGACATGAAGACAGACGGACGGACAGACAGGGAGACAGGGAGATGGACGGACAGATGAACAGACAGACAGACAGACTGGGAGACAGATGGACAGACCTGGAGACAGACAAACAGGCATGGACAAGAGACAGGCAGACAGATGGACAAACAGACATGGAGACAGACAGACAGGGAGACGGACAGACAGACACACAGCAGACAGATGGACAGACAGACAGACAGGGACACAGATGAGCAGGACAGACAGACAGGTGGACAGGAGACAGACAGACAGAACTGGAGACAGACAGATGACAAAAAGACACAGATGGACAGATGGACAGATGGACATCATGGAGACAGATAGACAAGAGAGGGAGACGGACAGACAGATGAGCACACAGTGAGACACACAGGGAGACAGACAGTCATGGACAGATGGACCTGGAGACAGACGGACAAACACACTGAGCAGATGGTCAGACAGACAGACGGAGAAACAGGGAGACAGACAGACGGACGGATGGATGGACAGATGGACAGATGAGCAGACGGGCAGACAGACCTGGAGACAGACGGACACACGGACAAATGGATGGACGGACAGACACAGAGGGAGACAGACGGACAGACAAAGAGATGGGCGGATGGACACACGGACAGCCGGACAGCCGTGCACCTCCCCCTGTCCTCCGCTGGGAGGAGGAGGAGGAGGAGGAGGAGGAGGAGGAGGAGGAAGCGGAGCCATTGCCCGTGGTGGAGCTGAGCCTGCAGCCTGGGCCCTGATCATGGCGCCGCCGGGGTCACCCCAGCCTCCCCCTCGCATGCACACACGTACCCAGGGTTAGGGTACTGAGTCCTCCTGCGTGGGTGCTGGGTGCTCAGTCCTCCCCCGGCATCTCCACACAAGATGCTGGGTGCTCAGTCCCCCCTGGCGTCTCCACACAAGGTGCTGGGTGCTCAGTCTTCCTTTGTTAGTGCTGGGTGCTCAGTCCTCCCCCGGTGTCTGCATACGAGGTGCTGGGTGCTCAGTCCTCCCGTGCCTCCACACAAAGTTCTGGGTGCTTAGTCTTCTCATGTGGGTGCTGGGCAGTTAGTCCTGTGTCCCACACGAGGGCCTGGGTGCTCAGTCCTCCTCCCATGAATCCACAGGAGGCGCTGGGCGCTCAGTTCTCCTCCCGTTCCTCCACACGAGGTGCTGGGTGCTCAGTCCTCCTGTGTGTGTGCTAGGCGCTCAGTCCTCCTCCCGTGCCTCCGTGAGGGGTGCTGGGTGCTTGGAATAATTAGTACATGTTTTTGGAATAATTAGTACATGTTTAGGCTAGTCAAAGCCGAAGTCATAATAGCCCAATAGCTATGCCCTTATGGACACTTAAGATGATGCTAAGTGAAATGAGCTCCATGTTATGGAAACAAGTGGTATATCATTATTGTAATTATTTTCAACATGCGATATGAATCCGTACCCTTTTTATTTTCTCTCGTATTCCCTTCCTGTGGTTTTACCCCCACTATCACTGTATCTCATCTGAGCACCATGGATACTGTATATACGTGTATTAGAGCTAGGGAAGAGAAAGTAAATATCAAAATCAATAGACAAAGATAAAAATACAAACAACTCCAAACACAATACTCACAAAACCATTTGGTGTAAACCAACCATACAACTCGTGGGTGGAAGGGGAAGCAGGAGGGAAGAGGTAGGCATGTGGAGGGGAGGAGGAGTTAACATGTTGGACAAGAAATGTACTCACTGCATTATATATGAAATTGTAACCCCTCTGTACTTCACTTTGACAATAAAGGAGAAAAAAGACAATAAATATTTTTGAAAGATTCTGAAACACCTAACATTTTTTAGAGTTATGACATATAATGCTTAAGATTCTCATGTTAAAAACTAATATTTAGAATCAACACTCTCTTTCTCTGGCAATAGGAAAACTACCAACACATACACTGTTTGTGAATAAAGGTAAACATTTCCCTCAAAGAACTGCTAATCACCATACATTTCCTTTCTTCCTTCCTGTTATTTACTTCAGCCATTCTCTGGCCATAATCTGAGTGAAACCAGCCAAAAGGTACAGACACTGAGGCAGGTAGGGCTGGGAGGAGGAGGAGGAGGAGGAGGAGGAGGAGGAGGAGGAGGAGGAGGAGGAGGAAGAGGAGGAGGAGGAGGAGGAGGAGGAGCAGGAGGAGGAGGAGGTGGAGGAGGAGGCGGAGCCATGGCCCGTGGTGGAGCTGAGCCTGCAGCCTGGGCCCTGATCATGGCGCCGCCCGGGTCACCCCAGCCCCCCCCCCCGCATGCACACACATACCCAGGGTTAGGGTACTGAGTCCTCCTGCGTGGGTGCTGGGTGCTCAGTCCTCCCCCGGCATCTCCACACAAGATGCTGGGTGCTCAGTCCCCCCTGGCGTCTCCACACAAGGTGCTGGGTGCTCAGTCTTCCTTTGTTAGTGCTGGGTTCTCAGTCCTCCCCCGGTGTCTGCATATGAGGTGCTGGGTGCTCAGTCCTCCCGTGCCTCCACACAAAGTACTGGGTGCTCAGTCTTCTCATGTGGGTGCTGGGCAGTTAGTCCTGTGTCCCACACGAGGGCCTGCATGCTCAGTCCTCCTCCCATGAATCCACAGGAGGCGCTGGGCGCTCAGTTCTCCTCCCGTTCCTCCACACGAGGTGCTGGGTGCTCAGTCCTCCTGTGTGTGTGCTAGGCGCTCAGTCCTCCTCCCGTGCCTCCGTGAGGGGTGCTGGGTGCTTGGTCACTCTCTGGGCCTCAGGGCCTGGCTCACTGTCTGTCGCTTCGGCTGCCCACAGGGGAAGGGAGAGACGGACAGACGGGTGGACACAGAGACAGGGAGGGAGACACACAGACAGGAACAGGCACTAACACAGACAGACAAACAGACAGACAGACGGTTAGACCGGCTGTGGGACAGTCAGGCAGCTAGAGAGACACAGACAGATGGACAGGGAGATAGACAGACAGGGAGACAGACAGACAGACAGACAAGGAGACAGTCGGATGGACGGACAGATGGGAAGACAGACAGGGAGACGGACAAATGGACAGACAGACATAGATGGACGGATGGACAGGGAGACTGACAGACGGACAGATGGACAGACAGATGGACGAAAAGACACAGATGGAAAGACAGAGACACAGACGGACGAACAGGGAGGACAGATGGACAAATAGGGAGACAGGGAGAGAGACAGATGGACAGACAGACGGACAGACAGACAGACGGACACACAGACGGACACACAAGCAGTGTGACAGACACAGAGACAGTCGGACGGCAGACAGACGGATGGACAGACAGACGGACAGATGGACGAACAGGGAGACAGATGGACAGACTGACATGCAGCGAGAGACAGATGGACAGACAGATGGGCAGACGGACAGACAGACAAGGAGACAGACGGATGGACGGACAGACAGGGACCAATGAACGTAGACAGATGGACGGACGCAAAGAGCGACAGGCGCACAGGGTCCCAGGCCTGGGGACAGACAGACGGACAGACGGATGGGCAGGGAAACCGAGGCAGACAGACAGACGGGTGGACACAGGGACAACTGAGAGAGAGACGGACAGACGGACACACGGACAGGCAAGGGGCCTAGGGGAGGGCGGGGAGGAGGGGGACTGGGGCTCGAATCCCGGCCCGGCACCCAGCCACCCGGCACCCAGCTACTCAGCACCCAGCACCCATTACCCAGCCACCCAGGTTCTCAGCCCTCAGCACCCAGGTACTCAGCACCCCAACCCCCAGTACCCAGCCAGCACTCACCTACTCAGCACCCAGTACTGAGCACCCAGGTACTCAACCCTCAGTGCCCTCAGCACCCAGCGAACCAGTACCCAGCACCCAGCCACCCACTACCCAGCTACCCAGCAACCAGCCACCCACACAGCTACCCAGCTACCAAGTACCCAGCCACCCAGCACCTAACCCCCCAGCACCCAGTACCAACACCCAGCCAATCAGCATCCAGTCCCCAGCTACTCAGCACCCAGCCACCCAGCACCCAGTACCCAGCATCCCAGCCAGCCAGTACCCAGCTACCCAGTACCCAGCACCCAGCCACCCAGCACCCAGCTACTCAGCACCCAGATGCCAGCCTTCAGCATGCAGCTACTCAGCACCTAGCCCCCATTACCCATCATGCAACTACTAAGCACCCAACCAGTACCCAGCACCCAGCGACTCAGTACCTAGCCACCCAGCACCCAGTCCCCAGCACCCAGCTATTCACCACCCAGGTACCCAGCACCAAGTACCCAGCAACCCAGCACTCAGCTACTCAGCACCCAGTATCCAGTTATTTGGACCTCAGCATCCAGCTAGTCAGCACCCAGCCACCCAGCTACTCAACCCAGTACCTAGCACCCAGCCGCCAACCACCCAGCACCCAGTACCTAGTACCTAGCCAATCAGCGTCCAGTACCCAGCTACTCAGCACCCAGCCACTCAGCTACCCAGCTACCCAGCACCTAATCCAGCACCTAGTACCCAGCCAACCAGTACCCAGCACCAGGACACAACCACTCAGCACCCATCACCCAGTACCCAGCACCCAGCCAACCAGCCCCCAGCACCCAGCTACTCAGCACCCAGACACCCAGCACCCAGTACCCAGCTACTCAGCACCCAGCCACCCAGCTACCCAGCTATCCAGCACCTAATCCAGCACCTAGTACCCAGCCACCCAGCACCAGGACACAA
This sequence comes from Perognathus longimembris pacificus, assembly GCF_023159225.1. Lineage (NCBI taxonomy): Eukaryota > Metazoa > Chordata > Mammalia > Rodentia > Heteromyidae > Perognathus > Perognathus longimembris. The sequence continues at coordinate 28,655 of NW_025959204.1, read as the reverse complement.
CCACTCAGCACCCATCACCCAGTACCCAGCACCCAGCCAACCAGCCCCCAGCACCCAGCTACTCAGCACCCAGACACCCAGCACCCAGTACCCAGCTACCCAGCACCCAGTACCCAGCACCCAGAACCCAGCCACCCAGCTAGCCAGCAGCCAGTACCCAGCTACTGAGCACCCAGTTCCCAGAACCCTGCTACTCAGACCCCAGGCACCTAGTACCTAGCACCCAGCACCCATCTAACCAGTACCCAGCACCCAACTACTCAGACCACACCATCCAGCTACTCAACACCCAGCTACCAAGCACCCAGTCACCCAGCACCCAACCACCCAGCACCCAGTACCTAGCACCCAGACACCCAGTAACCAGCCCCTAGCCATCCAGCACCCAGTACCCAGCACCCAGCTACCTAGTATTTAGCACTCAGCACCCAGAACCCCCAGCTTGCAAATTGCACACCCGTGTATCATTTTACCCTGTTTTGACTCCACTGCCTCTGTCCCGCCTGTCCGCTCTGCCCCACCCAGCCCCCCATCCATCGCCCGTCCTGCCCTGGCCTGAGCCTTCCAGTGCCCCAAGCAGAAACAACAGGAAACCGCCAGGGTGGGGCGGGGCTGGCCAAGGAAAGCAAAGATTTATCATTTCAACTTCACATCTGAGTAGTTCATTAAGAATGGGTAGCCATTTGACAGGCAGATACCAATGGGGAAGATTCCAGGAAGAAGAGACAGAGACAGGAACACAGGAAGAGAACAACTCTCTAGAAACCAGGAATTCCTGCTGCTGAATGCCATTAGCATTGTGAAAATTAAAAAGAAGCTGGGGTCAATTTGGGCTCCTTCCATAAGGCAGTGGAGAAGAGGTATTTAAGCATAAGACATACATTTTAGAAGTGTCCCAATGTACAGGGTGCTGGTGGCTCATGCCTGTCTGTCATCCTAGCTACTCAGAAGGCTGACCTTTGAGGATCATGGTTGAATGCCAGTGAAGACAAGAATGTCTGTTAAAGAGTCTCATCTCCAATTAACTACAAAAAAAAACAAAAACAAAAACCTGGAAGAGGCACTGTGGCTCAAAGAGACAGAGGACTAGCCTTGAAAGGAAAGGAAGAAGGGCTGGGAATATGGCCTAGTGGTAGAGTGCTTGCCTTGTATACATGAAGCCATGGGTTCAATTCCTCACCACCACATATAGCAAAAAGCAAGAAGTGGAGCAATGGCTCAAGTGGTAGTGTACTAGCCTTGAGCAAAACAAAAACAAAAGCCTGGGACAGTGCTCAGGACCTGAGTCCAGGACTGGCAATGAAGGAAGGAAGGAAGGAAGGAAGGAAGGAAGGAAGGAAGGAAGGAAGGAAGGAAGGGAGAAAAGAAAGAGAGGAAGAAAGAAAGAGAGAAAGGAACATAGTGAGTGAACTCAGGGTCAGCACCTGCGTTCATGCCCCACAAACAATAACAACAACAAAGAATCCACAAAATGCTAGTTTTCCAATAAAAGATTAAAAATTTGTTAGAAATATGTTGCTAACTTATTAAAAAAAGACCCTAACACTTCAATTTTTAAATTTAGCTCAAATGAGCAAAGCATCAGGCAGAACTTCATATGGTCCTATTTAAAAGGATCACATTGGCACTGAACTACATTGAGCTCCTACATCATCATCATATAGAGAAAATGAGTCTAACCTTACATTTCTTGTTTTTCAGAAAATGGAAAATGCTGAACTCTCATATAATTATTACTTCTAAATAGGCATAATTAGTTGGTTGAGAGCAATCATGATAGACCTAGTAGTTTTCAATGTTATCAAAAGTTCTAAAGGCCATCTTTGATCAGGAATCTTATTTTAGAATAATCCTCACAGCTACCATGTGCCAGCAAAAAACTCAGCCTTATAATTAGAAAGACACCATCACCTCCACTTGGAGTAGCCAGCAGCCTCTCAATGTGTTTTCCTTTTTTTAAAAAAAATATATATATAATTACTTATTTATTGTCAAAGTGATATACAGAGGGGTCACAGATCCATACATTAAGCCATGTTTTCTTATACGCAAATTATGATTTCAATACATACCCGATCTAATATTCAGGATGTTTTAGGAATGAAATGAGATAATTAATGTAAGATCAATTACCAACAATTTTTAGAAAGCCGAGCTGTATGAAAGCTCACACCTCATTGTTGGATCCTCAGAATTCATAGCATCTAGGACCATGCAACTCATTGTGTTTTACATCACACTTCTTCATATACATATGGGACCATCATATTATATTTCATTGTCCTTTCAAGGGTTCTACTCATTTATTTTTTTAAAGAAAATCTCAATACCAAAATGTGCACTCTAGTTCTCTAATTCTCTAAGAATAATGTAGTTTGCTGCATACAAACTACTGTCATTATGTATTTCTAAGCCATGTACATTGAACATAACAAAATGTGTTAAAACTAAAACACATGATTTAGCCAGGCACCTGGGGCTCATACCGGTAAACCTGGATACTCAGCAAGCTGAGATGCAGAGGGTCAGGGTTCAAAGCCAGCCCATTCAGTAAAGTCCAAAAGACTCCATCTCCAATTAACCAGTGAAATGCTGGGCTAGATGTGTAAGTGGCAGAATACCAGCTGAGTGGGCATACATGCCAGGATGAAGCCTTGAATTCAAACCTTGTTACTACAGGTGGTGGGAGAGGAGAGGAGAGAAAAGGGGAGGACAGGGGAGAGGAGTGGAGGGGAGGAGAGGGGAAGGGAGGGGAGGACAGGAGAGGAGAGGAGAGGAGAGAGAGCACAATACATGGTTTAATAAGATTCTAATAGTTCAATACCTATTTTTGTAGCTTTAGACTGGTTTACAGAAGGAAAAGATATTTCACAAGTGAATGAACGATTATGGAAAGCAAATTGCTGTCTTCCACATAATAAACACATAAACAATCTTCCAAGTAATGTTTTACATCTACATAACTGATTAACTAGAAAATATGCCAAAATACTTGAATTAGGAAAAGCAGTTCATCACTTAAAATATTGTAATTTATCTTTACAATCAGTTTGTAAAAACAACAACAACAAAAACAAAAAAGTAGCTGCTAAGTGCCAGTGGCTCTCACCTGTAATCCTAACTTCTCAGAAGCTTATGAGCTGAGACTCACAGCTCAAATCCATCCAGGCAGGAAAGTCTATGAGACTCATCTCCAAATAACTACCAAAAAAAGCTGGAAGTGGACCTGTGGTTCAAATGATAGTCTGCTAGCCTTCAGCACAAGAACAGCACCCAAGCCCTGAGTTCAAGCCTCAGGACTGGCATAATGAACAATCATAAATAGACCCAACATATTCGACTAGCAATGTGGCTTAGCGGCAGAGTGCTCACCTAGCATGCATGAAGCCCTGGGTTCCATTCCTCCCCACCACATAAACAGAAAAAGGTGGAAGTAGTGCTGTGTGTGTGTGTGTGAATAAAAGCAGCTCAGGGACAGTGCTCAAGCCCTGAGTTCAAGCCTCAGAACTGGCAAAATAAAAACAACATTAAATTAAGTATATAACCCTCCTGGTAATACTAATGAGAAATCATTAGTCCAAGGCCCAGGACTGGCCAAAAAAAAAAAAAAGAACCTAAATGCTTACATACAGTACTTAGAAATTTTCTAAGCACTATCTGCTGTGTATCTGTTTTCTAATACTGTACAGTAATATGGTAATACTATCATGACATTATAGCTGATTAATATACTCTATGAAGTTTTTAGTAAGTGCCACCACAGTAACAGCAGCTAACTGAGTATTACCACAAGTAATTGAGACCATGAGTGACAGGTGGTTGAACTTCTCTTTGTGTTTAAAAAACAAAATGAGTTTTCACACAAAAGGAGAAGGGACGGACTCACGGGAGGGGCCCAGAGAAGGTGATATCTACCAACTTTTTCGAAGTGACTATGTAAGGAATTAAAAACATACTCTTCTACTTTGAGAATTGTACTCAAGTCAAAAGTCCCTTCTGGTGGCCACCCATCTTGAAAGTGAGCCACTCAGAAGAGCAGAGAGTCACCCACTTTCGTTTCTTGATCTCTACACTATTATTGTGAGTAACTTCCTTCCAGTGGGCTAAAGTCAAGTCCACGGGAGTGGAAGGGACGTTGCCCATGCCTATCAGTCTCGTCAGTTGTGCAGTCCACAAAATAACAAGAGGTAAAACAATTCCAATAAAACAGAAGAAACAATACACACAGGCCTGATATTTAAAAGACTTACAAAATGGAGATCTCCTAAGCTGATCCGCTGGCTCCTGTGAAGAAGCAAAAGTAGCAGACCCAAGATCAAGGTGGGCAGGTTGAGCCTCCGTTAGGAGGCCCTCCTGGTCAGTTCCTGCCAAAAAGCGAACTGACTTGCACCATACAAGAAAGGCGAGGTTGGACGATCACGATGGGCACCCCACCACCTTGGGACCAAGAGAAGGAAGAAGAGGCAAGGGATTCTGGCACACAGGCCTGCCCCGCTCTCTGCTTGCAGCTCCATGCTTCTTGGTGTAGACCTGAGCGGTAATGAATGCCTTCCCAGGTTGGGGCACTACTGGGGGCCTAATCCTGTGGTCCTGTTGCATTCCCATTTCTCCCTTGATTTCTTTCCCCCAAAGTTTGTTGCTACCCAGGTCACCCAAGCTGCATGGTTGAGGGAACAGGATACTGGTGAGGACAGCAGCGGGAGGCACAAGTGCCAATGGACTGGCCAGTAAGCAGCGCTGGGCTCCATAGCCACGCCCACCACAAGAATACCACCCTTGACTTGAGCAAGTAGGACAGTCCCCTGAAACCCTTTAGCACCTTCCAAGCCACTGTGTACTGGGTGCGCTCGAATGTGCATATGTGTGCCCGTGCTTGCTTACATTCGTGTGTGTTTGTTCCTGATGCTGTACATGGGTGTGCTTACTAAGCCAAAGTCTGTGTATGTGTAAATAGGTATGTGGATGTAGATCCAGGAGGACCGGCACAGTGTGTTATGAGTGAGCATGTGGAGGTGGCGGGAAGGGAGAAAGAGAAAGAGAGAGAGAGACATCTCGCCTATGAGGAATTCTTTGTTCATGTGCGGTTGTATGAGTGTGTCATGTATGAGGTTGGACATAGGGAGTTCCAATTGTGTGCATGTTTACTTGCTTATTTGAAGTTCCCAGACACCAATCATTTGGCAAAGTCTCCCCTTTTGTGCTGTCCTCTGCACAAAGGTCTCCGGACTTGAGGCCCGGGATACCTAGCTGCATTTGCTCGTGGAGATCTGCATGACAGTGACAATGACGCCTATGAATACTGTTGCTGGGTGCTTGTGTGCCTTGGTCGAGGCAGGGAAGGGTCAGATATCACTTTCCCTAGTGTCTTAGCAGAGCTTCCTGTAGGAGCCTTAAACATATGGCTGTGAGCCACGGGCACCAGGATTGCCAGCTCCTGCCTCTAGCCAGTATAATCCTTGGCTGCTCAATAGCAGGAAGTAGCAGGCAGGGATCTGGGCCAGAGAGGCCAAGGCAAGCGGGAAGACAAGAGTTAAGCAGACACTAGCGCAGAAAGGAGATGCCCAGATTCTCTGACCTGCTAACCTTGTATCTCCCTTATGCTCTCAGCAAGAGAGATGAGGTTGATTGTGAGAGAGGTGGCGGATCCATACACCAGCCACTTCCAGGACTGGCAAGGGCAGAGGCGGTGGGGAGCTGTGTCACACGGGTTCAACCAGGATGTGGGAAGATGGAGCAGGAGGGGAGGTGGAAAGTGTATTTGCCTAGGACCCTGGCCCAAGCCGTTCCCAGCAGAATGGTCAGGGGAGGGATGTGCGGCTCTACACATCCTGTGCATCCCCGAAGACCTGTGAGAACTAGTGAGAACTTACAGCAAACCCCCAAGGGGCCCTGTGCCCTTTTTGCTATGGCAACTCCAGTTGGAACACTGGCCATGTCACAGAGTTCCAAACCATATGGGCACTGCCCAGAGGCTTCCCAGCACTCCAGGTGTAAATGCACTGTTAGTGAGGCACCAGGAGGCCCTGCTGGCCTGTGAGCACCAACTGCCTACCTCTAAGCAGCCTCACTACCCCTCCCTTAAGGCTGTTCCTGTTGGAATGCAAATGAAAGCACACATCAACAAAGTGGGCAAGGAATGGAGAAACAAAACATCCGGCCACCCCCTGGAGGCTTTTCTGCATAGTGGGTCGCATATGTGCAGTCCTTCCTGCTCAGAAAAACACAGGGCTGCTGCCTAGCAAGCCAGGCAAGGTCTTCAGGTGGTCTTGGCCAAGGGGGCAGAGGCCGTTTCCAGACCAATCGGATGTCAGTCATAAAACCAGAAGGCAGGAAAGGAGTGCCGCTTCCCTCCTACCTTTGTCACAAACCTCCTGTGCACAGAAAAGGAGCAGAGGGGCTTGGGCACAGAGCAGGCAGACAACAGATTAGATAAATGGGGATTGGTGTTCACCAGAGGACTGAGAGATCCCAGGTGTGCAGAGGGTGAGAGCAGAGGGAGATTTGGAGAAGATAAGAAGGGCTAGGCCAGGGTGAGGCAGTTGTAATTTCCCCAGAAGAAGTGAAGAGGTGCATGGGGAGGTGTGCATCCTGTGAACCTCAAGAGGAGGAGGGGGAAATTGGGAAGCAGAGGCAGAGGCAAAGAGGCAGTGACGCAGAGGCATGTGTGAGTTGAAAGCAGTCCAGAGCAGCAAGGCAGGGACAGGAGGGCTAGGAGAGAGAACTCGGAGGGAGTTATCAGCAAAGGAGGTATGTGTGCAGGGGACAAGCCTCAGGAACTCAGCTGCAGATGGCAGGTGGTGGCTAGGAAGGCCAGGTTGGGCGCCCCACCACCCTGGGACCAAGTAGAAGGGAGAAGAGGCAAGGGATTCTGGGGCACAGGCCTGCCCCATTCTCTGCGTGCAGCGCTGGGCTTTAGGGTGTAGACCTGAGGGGTAACGAATGACATCCTTGGTTTGGGCACTACTGGGGCGTAATCATGTGGTCCTGTTACATTGACATTTCTGCCTTGATTGCTTTCCCGAAGAGTTTGTTGCTACCCAGGTCTCCGAAGCTGCATGGTTCAGGGAATGGGACACTGTTGAGGACAGCAGGGGGAGGCCCAAGTGACAATGGACTGTCCAGTAAGCAGCGCTGGGCTCCTTAGCCACGCCCACCACGAGAACAACACCCTGGACTTGAGCAAGTAGGACACAGTCCTCGAAAACCCCTTAGGACCTTCCAAGCCACTGTGTACTGGGTGCGCTCACGTGTGCGTGTGTGTGCCCCTGCTTGCCTACATGCGTGTGTTCCTGATGCTGTACAAGAGTGTGCTTCCTAAGCCTAAGTCTGCATATGTGCAAATAGGTATGTGGATGTAGATCCAGGAAGACCCGGCACAGTGTGTTATAGTGAGCATGTGGGGGTGGCGGGGAGGAAGAGAGAGAAAGAGAGAGAGAGAGAGTCGGCTAGCTTGTGAGGAATTTTTTGTTCATGTGTGGTTGCAGGAGTGTGTCAGGTATGAGGTTGGACAGAGGGAGTTCAAAGTGTTTACACGTTACTTGTTTTTTGAAGTTCCCGGAAACCAATCATATGGCGAAGGCTCCCCTCTTGTGCTGTCCGCTACACAAAGGTCTCCGTACTTGATGCCAAGCTGCCTCTGCTCTTGGAGATCTGCATGACAGTGATGATGCTGCCTATGAATATCATTGCTGGGTGCTAGTGTGCCTTGGTCACGGCAGGGAAGGGTCAGATATCCCTTTCCCTGGTGTCTTAGCAGAGCTTCCTGAAGGAGCCTAAAACATATGGGTGTGAGCCACGGGCACCAGGATTGCCAGCTCCTGCCTCTAGCCAGTATAATCCTTGGCTGCTCAATAGCAGGAAGTAGCAGGCAGGGATCTGGGCCAGAGAGGCCAAGGCAAGCGGGAAGACAAGAGTTAAGCAGACACTAGCGCAGAAAGGAGATGCCCAGATTCGCTGACCTGCTAACCTTGTATCTCCCTTATGCTCTGAGCAAGAGAGATGAGGTTGATTGTGAGAGAGGTGGCGGATCCATACACCAGCCACTTCCAGGACTGGCAAGGGCAGAGGCGGTGGGGAGCTGTGTCACACGGGTTCAACCAGGATGTGGGAAGATGGAGCAGGAGGGGAGGTGGAAAGTGTATTTGCCTAGGACCCTGGCCCAAGCCGTTCCCAGCAGAATGGTCAGGGGAGGGATGTGCGGCTCTACACATCCTGTGCATCCCCGAAGGCCTGTGAGAACTAGTGAGAACTTACAGCAAACCCCCAAGGGGCCCTGTGCCCTTTTTGCTATGGCAACGCCAGTTGGAACACTGGCTCAAGTCAGCAGGAGGCGCCTAGTACCTGGCCATGTCACAGAGCTCCAAACCATATGGGCACTGCCCAGAGGCATCCCAGCACCCCAGGTGCAAATGCACTGTTAGTGAGGCACCAGGAGGCCCTGCTGGCCTGTGAGCACCAACTGCCTACCTCTAAGCAGCCTCACTACCCCTCCCTTAAGGCTGTTCCTGTTGGAATGCAAATGAAAGCACACATCAACAAAGTGGGCAAGGAATGGAGAAACAAAACATTCGGCCACCCCCTGGAGGCTTTTCTGCATAGTGGGTCGCATATGTGCAGTCCTTCCTGCTCAGAAAAACACAGGGCTGCTGCCTAGCAAGCCAGGCAAGGTCTTCAGGTGGTCTTGGCCAAGGGGGCAGAGGCCGTTTCCAGACCAATCGGATGTCAGTCATAAAACCAGAAGGCAGGAAAGGAGTGCCGCTTCCCTCCTACCTTTGTCACAAACCTCCTGTGCACAGAAAAGGAGCAGAGGGGCTTGGGCACAGAGCAGGCAGACAACAGATTAGATAAATGGGGATTGGTGTTCACCAGAGGACTGAGAGATCCCAGGTGTGCAGAGGGTGAGAGCAGAGGGAGATTTGGAGAAGATAAGAAGGGCTAGGCCAGGGTGAGGCAGTTGTAATTTCCCCAGAAGAAGTGAAGAGGTGCATGGGGAGGTGTGCAGCCTGTGAACCTCAAGAGGAGGAGGGGGAAATTGGGAAGCAGAGGCAGAGGCAAAGAGGCAGTGACGCAGAGGCATGTGTGAGTTGAAAGCAGTCCAGAGCAACAAGGCAGGGACAGGAGGGCTAGGAGAGAGAACTCGGAGGGAGTTATCAGCAAAGGAGGTATGTGTGCAGGGGACAAGCCTCAGGAACTCAGCTGCAGATGGCAGGTGGTGGCTAGGAAGGCCAGGTTGGGCGCCCCACCACCCTGGGACCAAGTAGAAGGGAGAAGAGGCAAGGGATTCTGGGGCACAGGCCTGCCCCATTTCATGCGCGCAGCGCTGGGCATTAGGGTGTAGACCTGAGGGGTAACGAATGCCATCCTTGGTTGGGGCACTACTGGGGCGTAATCATGTGGTCCTGTTACATTGACATTTCTGCCTTGATTGCTTTCCCGAAGAGTTTGTTGCTACCCAGGTCTCCGAAGCTGCATGGTTCAGGGAATGGGACACTGGTGAGGACAGCAGGGGGAGGCCCAAGTGCCAATGGACTGTCCAGTAAGCAGCGCTGGGCTCCTTAGCCACGCCCACCACGAGAACAACACCCTGGACTTGAGCAAGTAGGACACACTCCTCGAAAACCCCTTAGCACCTTCCAAGTCACTGTGTACTGGGTGCGCTCACGTGTGCGTGTGTGTGCCCCTGCTTGCCTACATGCGTGTGTTCCTGATGCTGTACAAGAGTGTGCTTCCTAAACCTAAGTCTACAAATGTGCAAATAGATATGTGGATGTAGATCCAGGAGGACCCGGCACAGTGTGTTATAGTGAGCATGTGGGGGTGGCGGGGAGGAAGAGAGAGAAAGAGAGAGAGAGAGAGTCGGCTCGCCTGTGAGGAATTTTTTGTTCATGTGCGGTTGCAGGAGTGTGTCAGGTATGAGGTTGGACAGAGGGAGTTCAAAGTGTTTACACGTTACTTGTTTTTTGAAGTTCCCAGAAACCAATCATATGGCGAAGGCTCCCCTCTTGTGCTGTCCGCTACACAAAGGTCTCCGTACTTGATGCCAAGCTGCCTCTGCTCTTGGAGATCTGCATGACAGTGATGATGCTGCCTATGAATATCATTGCTGGGTGCTAGTGTGCCTTGGTCACGGCAGGGAAGGGTCAGATATCCCTTTCCCTGGTGTTTTAGCAGAGCTTCCTGAAGGAGCCTAAAACATATGGCTGTGAGCCACGGGCACCAGGATTGCCAGCTCCTGCCTCTAGCCAGTATAATCCTTGGCTGCTCAATAGCAGGAAGTAGCAGGCAGGGATCTGGGCCAGAGAGGCCAAGGCAAGCGGGAAGACAAGAGTTAAGCAGACACTAGCGCAGAAAGGAGATGCCCAGATTCGCTGACCTGCTAACCTTGTATCTCCCTTATGCTCTGAGCAAGAGAGATGAGGTTGATTGTGAGAGAGGTGGCGGATCCATCCACCAGCCACTTCCAGGACTGGCAAGGGCAGAGGCGGTGGGGAGCTGTGTCACACGGGTTCAACCAGGATGTGGGAAGATGGAGCAGGAGGGGAGGTGGAAAGTGTATTTGCCTAGGACCCTGGCCCAAGCCGTTCCCAGCAGAATGGTCAGGGGAGGGATGTGCGGCTCTACACATCCTGTGCATCCCCGAAGGCCTGTGAGAACTAGTGAGAACTTACAGCAAACCCCCAAGGGGCCCTGTGCCCTTTTTGCTATGGCAACTCCAGTTGGAACACTGGCTCAAGTCAGCAGGAGGCGCCTAGTACCTGGCCATGTCACAGAGCTCCAAACCATATGGGCACTGCCCAGAGGCTTCCCAGCACCCCAGGTGCAAATGCACTGTTAGTGAGGCACCAGGAGGCCCTGCTGGCCTGTGAGCACCAACTGCCTACCTCTAAGCAGCCTCACTACCCCTCCCTTAAGGCTGTTCCTGTTGGAATGCAAATGAAAGCACACATCAACAAAGTGGGCAAAGAATGGAGAAACAAAACATCCGGCCACCCCCTGGAGGCTTTTCTGCATAGTGGGTCGCATATGTGCAGTCCTTCCTGCTCAGAAAAACACAGGGCTGCTGCCTAGCAAGCCAGGCAAGGTCTTCTGGTGGTCTTGGCCAAGGGGGCAGAGGCCGTTTCCAGACCAATCGGATGTCAGTCAAAAAACCAGAAGGCAGGAAAGGAGTGCCGCTTCCCTCCTACCTTTGTCACAAACCTCCTGTGCACAGAAAAGGAGCAGAGGGGCTTGGGCACAGAGCAGGCAGACAACAGATTAGATAAATGGGGATTGGTGTTCACCAGAGGACTGAGAGATCCCAGGTGTGCAGAGGGTGAGAGCAGAGGGAGATTTGGAGAAGATAAGAAGGGCTAGGCCAGGGTGAGGCAGTTGTAATTTCCCCAGAAGAAGTGAAGAGGTGCATGGGGAGGTGTGCATCCTGTGAACCTCAAGAGGAGGAGGGGGAAATTGGGAAGCAGAGGCAGAGGCAAAGAGGCAGTGACGCAGAGGCATGTGTGAGTTGAAAGCAGTCCAGAGCAGCAAGGCAGGGACAGGAGGGCTAGGAGAGAGAACTCGGAGGGAGTTATCAGCAAAGGAGGTATGTGTGCAGGGGACAAGCCTCAGGAACTCAGCTGCAGATGGCTGGTGGTGGCTAGGAAGGCCAGGTTGGGCGCCCCACCACCCTGGGACCAAGTAGAAGGGAGAAGAGGCAAGGGATTCTGGGGCACAGGCCTGCCCCATTCTCTGCGTGCAGCGCTGGGCTTTAGGGTGTAGACCTGAGGGGTAACGAATGACATCCTTGGTTTGGGCACTACTGGGGCGTAATCATGTGGTCCTGTTACATTGACATTTCTGCCTTGATTGCTTTCCCGAAGAGTTTGTTGCTACCCAGGTCTCCGAAGCTGCATGGTTCAGGGAATGGGACACTGTTGAGGACAGCAGGGGGAGGCCCAAGTGACAATGGACTGTCCAGTAAGCAGCGCTGGGCTCCTTAGCCACGCCCACCACGAGAACAACACCCTGGACTTGAGCAAGTAGGACACAGTCCTCGAAAACCCCTTAGGACCTTCCAAGCCACTGTGTACTGGGTGCGCTCACGTGTGCGTGTGTGTGCCCCTGCTTGCCTACATGCGTGTGTTCCTGATGCTGTACAAGAGTGTGCTTCCTAAGCCTAAGTCTGCATATGTGCAAATAGGTATGTGGATGTAGATCCAGGAAGACCCGGCACAGTGTTTTATAGTGAGCATGTGGGGGTGGCGGGGAGGAAGAGAGAGAAAGAGAGAGAGAGAGAGTCGGCTCGCTTGTGAGGAATTTTTTGTTCATGTGTGGTTGCAGGAGTGTGTCAGGTATGAGGTTGGACAGAGGGAGTTCAAAGTGTTTACACGTTACTTGTTTTTTGAAGTTCCCGGAAACCAATCATATGGCGAAGGCTCCCCTCTTGTGCTGTCCGCTACACAAAGGTCTCCGTACTTGATGCCAAGCTGCCTCTGCTCTTGGAGATCTGCATGACAGTGATGATGCTGCCTATGAATATCATTGCTGGGTGCTAGTGTGCCTTGGTCACGGCAGGGAAGGGTCAGATATCCCTTTCCCTGGTGTCTTAGCAGAGCTTCCTGAAGGAGCCTAAAACATATGGCTGTGAGCCACGGGCACCAGGATTGCCAGCTCCTGCCTCTAGCCAGTATAATCCTTGGCTGCTCAATAGCAGGAAGTATCAGGCAGGGATCTGGGCCAGAGAGGCCAAGGCAAGCGGGAAGACAAGAGTTAAGCAGACACTAGCGCAGAAAGGAGATGCCCAGATTCGCTGACCTGCTAACCTTGTATCTCCCTTATGCTCTGAGCAAGAGAGATGAGGTTGATTGTGAGAGAGGTGGCGGATCCATACACCAGCCACTTCCAGGACTGGCAAGGGCAGAGGCGGTGGGGAGCTGTGTCACACGGGTTCAACCAGGATGTGGGAAGATGGAGCAGGAGGGGAGGTGGAAAGTGTATTTGCCTAGGACCCTGGCCCAAGCCGTTCCCAGCAGAATGGTCAGGGGAGGGATGTGCGGCTCTACACATCCTGTGCATCCCCAAAGGCCTGTGAGAACTAGTGAGAACTTACAGCAAACCCCCAAGGGGCCCTGTGCCCTTTTTGCTATGGCAACTCCAGTTGGAACACTGGCTCAAGTCAGCAGGAGGCGCCTAGTACCTGGCCATGTCACAGAGCTCCAAACCATATGGGCACTGCCCAGAGGCATCCCAGCACCCCAGGTGCAAATGCACTGTTAGTGAGGCACCAGGAGGCCCTGCTGGCCTGTGAGCACCAACTGCCTACCTCTAAGCAGCCTCACTACCCCTCCCTTAAGGCTGTTCCTGTTGGAATGCAAATGAAAGCACACATCAACAAAGTGGGCAAGGAATGGAGAAACAAAACATCCGGCCACCCCCTGGAAGCTTTTCTGCATAGTGGGTCGCATATGTGCAGTCCTTCCTGCTCAGAAAAACACAGGGCTGCTGCCTAGCAAGCCAGGCAAGGTCTTCAGGTGGTCTTGGCCAAGGGGGCAGAGGCCGTTTCCAGACCAATCGGATGTCAGTCATAAAACCAGAAGGCAGGAAAGGAGTGCCGCTTCCCTCCTACCTTTGTCACAAACCTCCTGTGCACAGGAAAGGAGCAGAGGGGCTTGGGCACAGAGCAGGCAGACAACAGATTAGATAAATGGGGATTGGTGTTCACCAGAGGACTGAGAGATCCCAGGTGTGCAGAGGGTGAGAGCAGAGGGAGATTTGGAGAAGATAAGAAGGGCTAGGCCAGGGTGAGGCAGTTGTAATTTCCCCAGAAGAAGTGAAGAGGTGCATGGGGAGGTGTGCAGCCTGTGAACCTCAAGAGGAGGAGGGGGAAATTGGGAAGCAGAGGCAGAGGCAAAGAGGCAGTGACGCAGAGGCATGTGTGAGTTGAAAGCAGTCCAGAGCAGCAAGGCAGGGACAGGAGGGCTAGGAGAGAGAACTCGGAGGGAGTTATCAGCAAAGGAGGTATGTGTGCAGGGGACAAGCCTCAGGAACTCAGCTGCAGATGGCAGGTGGTGGCTAAGAAGGCCAGGTTGGGCGCCCCACCACCCTGGGACCAATAGAAGGGAGAAGAGGCAAGGGATTCTGGGGCACAGGCCTGCCCCATTCTCTGCGCGCAGCGCTGTGCTTTAGGGTGTAGACCTGAGGGGTAACGAGTGCCATCCTTGGTTGGGGCACTACTGGAGCATAATCATGTGGTCCTGTTACATTGACATTTCTGCCTTGATTGCTTTCCCGAAGAGTTTGTTGCTACCCAGGTCTCCGAAGCTGCATGGTTCAGGGAATGGGACACTGGTGAGGACAGCAGGGGGAGGCCCAAGTGCCAATGGACTGTCCAGTAAGCAGCGCTGGGCTCCTTAGCCACGCCCACCACAAGAACAACACCCTGGACTTGAGCAAGTAGGACACAGTCCTCGAAAACCCCTTAGCAACTTCCAAGCCACTGTGCACTGGGTGCGCTCACGTGTGCGTGTGTGTGCCCCTGCTTGCCTACATGCGTGCGTTCCTGATGCTGTACAAGAGTGTGCTTCCTAAGCCTAAGTCTGCATATGTGCAAATAGGTATGTGGATGTAGATCCAGGAGGACCCGGCACAGTGTGTTATAGTGAGCATGTGGGGGTGGCGGGGAGGAAGAGAGAGAAAGAGAGAGAGAGAGAGTCGGCTCGCCTGTGAGGAATTTTTTGTTCATGTGCGGTTGTATGAGTGTGTCAGGTATGAGGTTGGACAGAGGGAGTTCAAAGTGTTTACACGTTACTTGTTTTTTGAAGTTCCCGGAAACCAATCATATGGCGAAGGCTCCCCTCTTGTGCTGTCCTCTACACAAAGGTCTCCGTACTTGATGCCAAGCTGCCTCTGCTCTTGGAGATCTGCATGACAGTGATGATGCTGCCTATGAATATCATTGCTGGGTGCTAGTGTGCCTTGGTCACGGCAGGGAAGGGTCAGATATCCCTTTCCCTGGTGTCTTAGCAGAGCTTCCTGAAGGAGCCTAAAACATATGGCTGTGAGCCACGGGCACCAGGATTGCCAGCTCCTGCCTCTAGCCAGTATAATCCTTGGCTGCTCAATAGCAGGAAGTAGCAGGCAGGGATCTGGGCCAGAGAGGCCAAGGCAAGCGGGAAGACAAGAGTTAAGCAGACACTAGCGCAGAAAGGAGATGCCCAGATTCGCTGACCTGCTAACCTTGTATCTCCCTTATGCTCTGAGCAAGAGAGATGAGGTTGATTGTGAGAGAGTTGGCGGATCCATACACCAGCCACTTCCAGGACTGGCAAGGGCAGAGGCGGTGGGGAGCTGTGTCACACGGGTTCAACCAGGATGTGGGAAGATGGAGCAGGAGGGGAGGTGGAAAGTGTATTTGCCTAGGACCCTGGCCCAAGCCGTTCCCAGCAGAATGGTCAGGGGAGGGATGTGCGGCTCTACACATCCTGTGCATCCCCGAAGGCCTGTGAGAACTAGTGAGAACTTACAGCAAACCCCCAAGGGGCCCTGTGCCCTTTTTGTTATGGCAACTCCAGTTGGAACACTGGCTCAAGTCAGCAGGAGGCGCCTAGTACCTGGCCATGTCACAGAGCTCCAAACCATATGGGCACTGCCCAGAGGCTTCCCAGCACCCCAGGTGCAAATGCACTGTTAGTGAGGCACCAGGAGGCCCTGCTGGCCTGTGAGCACCAACTGCCTACCTCTAAGCAGCCTCACTACCCCTCCCTTAAGGCTGTTCCTGTTGGAATGCAAATGAAAGCACACATCAACAAAGTGGGCAAGGAATGGAGAAACAAAACATCCGGCCACCCCCTGGAGGCTTTTCTGCATAGTGGGTCGCATATGTGCAGTCCTTCCTGCTCAGAAAAACACAGGGCTGCTGCCTAGCAAGCCAGGCAAGGTCTTCAGGTGGTCTTGGCCAAGGGGGCAGAGGCCGTTTCCAGACCAATCGGATGTCAGTCATAAAACCAGAAGGCAGGAAAGGAGTGCCGCTTCCCTCCTACCTTTGTCACAAACCTCCTGTGCACAGAAAAGGAGCAGAGGGGCTTGGGCACAGAGCAGGCAGACAACAGATTAGATAAATGGGGATTGGTGTTCACCAGAGGACTGAGAGATCCCAGGTGTGCAGAGGGTGAGAGCAGAGGGAGATTTGGAGAAGATAAGAAGGGCTAGGCCAGGGTGAGGCAGTTGTAATTTCCCCAGAAGAAGTGAAGAGGTGCATGGGGAGGTGTGCATCCTGTGAACCTCAAGAGGAGGAGGGGGAAATTGGGAAGCAGAGGCAGAGGCAAAGAGGCAGTGACGCAGAGGCATGTGTGAGTTGAAAGCAGTCCAGAGCAGCAAGGCAGGGACAGGAGGGCTAGGAGAGAGAACTCGGAGGGAGTTATCAGCAAAGGAGGTATGTGTGCAGGGGACAAGCCTCAGGAACTCAGCTGCAGATGGCAGGTGGTGGCTAGGAAGGCCAGGTTGGGCGCCCCACCACCCTGGGACCAAGTAGAAGGGAGAAGAGGCAAGGGATTCTGGGGCACAGGCCTGCCCCATTCTCTGCGCGCAGCGCTGGGCTTTAGGGTGTAGACCTGAGGGGTAACGAATGCCATCCTTGGTTGGGGCACTACTGGGGCGTAAACATGTGGTCCTGTTACATTGACATTTCTGCCTTGATTGCTTTCCCGAAGAGTTTGTTGCTACCCAGGTCTCCGAAGCTGCATGGTTCAGGGAATGGGAGACTGGTGAGGACAGCAGGGGGAGGCCCAAGTGCCAATGGACTGTCCAGTAAGCAGCGCTGGGCTCCATAGCCACGCCCACCACGAGAACAACACCCTCGACTTGAGCAAGTAGGACACAGTCCTCGAAAACCCCTTAGCACCTTCCAAGCCACTGTGTACTGGGTGCGCTCACGTGTGCGTGTGTGTGCCCCTGCTTGCCTACATGCGTGTGTTCCTGATGCTGTACAGGAGTGTGCTTCCTAAGCCTAAGTCTGCATATGTGCAAATAGGTATGTGGATGTAGATCCAGGAGGACCCGGCACAGTGTGTTATAGTGAGCATGTGGGGGTGGCGGGGAGGAAGAGAGAGAAAGAGAGAGAGAGAGAGTCGGCTGGCCTGTGAGGAATTTTTTGTTCATGTGCGGTTGTACGAGTGTGTCAGGTATGAGGTTGGACAGAGGGAGTTCAAAGTGTTTACACGTTACTTGTTTTTTGAAGTTCCCGGAAACCAATCATATGGCGAAGGCTCCCCTCTTGTGCTGTCCTCTACACAAAGGTCTCCGTACTTGATGCCAAGCTGCCTCTGCTCTTGGAGATCTGCATGACAGTGATGATGCTGCCTATGAATATCATTGCTGGGTGCTAGTGTGCCTTGGTCACGGCAGGGAAGGGTCAGATATCCCTTTCCCTGGTGTCTTAGCAGAGCTTCCTGAAGGAGCCTAAAACATATGGCTGTGAGCCACGGGCACCAGGATTGCCAGCTCCTGCCTCTAGCCAGTATAATCCTTGGCTGCTCAATAGCAGGAAGTAGCAGGCAGGGATCTGGGCCAGAGAGGCCAAGGCAAGCGGGAAGACAAGAGTTAAGCAGACACTAGCGCAGAAAGGAGATGCCCAGATTCGCTGACCTGCTAACCTTGTATCTCCCTTATGCTCTGAGCAAGAGAGATGAGGTTGATTGTGAGAGAGGTGGCGGATCCATACACCAGCCACTTCCAGGACTGGCAAGGGCAGAGGCGGTGGGGAGCTGTGTCACACGGGTTCAACCAGGATGTGGGAAGATGGAGCAGGAGGGGAGGTGGAAAGTGTATTTGCCTAGGACCCTGGCCCAAGCCGTTCCCAGCAGAATGGTCAGGGGAGGGATGTGCGGCTCTACACATCCTGTGCATCCCCGAAGGCCTTTGAGAACTAGTGAGAACTTACAGCAAACCCCCAAGGGGCCCTGTGCCCTTTTTGTTATGGCAACTCCAGTTGGAACACTGGCTCAAGTCAGCAGGAGGCGCCTAGTACCTGGCCATGTCACAGAGCTCCAAACCATATGGGCACTGCCCAGAGGCTTCCCAGCACCCCAGGTGCAAATGCACTGTTAGTGAGGCACCAGGAGGCCCTGCTGGCCTGTGAGCACCAACTGCCTACCTCTAAGCAGCCTCACTACCCCTCCCTTAAGGCTGTTCCTGTTGGAATGCAAATGAAAGCACACATCAACAAAGTGGGCAAGGAATGGAGAAACAAAACATCCGGCCACCCCCTGGAGGCTTTTCTGCATAGTGGGTCGCATATGTGCAGTCCTTCCTGCTCAGAAAAACACAGGGCTGCTGCCTAGCAAGCCAGGCAAGGTCTTCAGGTGGTCTTGGCCAAGGGGGCAGAGGCCGTTTCCAGACCAATCGGATGTCAGTCATAAAACCAGAAGGCAGGAAAGGAGTGCCGCTTCCCTCCTACCTTTGTCACAAACCTCCTGTGCATAGAAAAGGAGCAGAGGGGCTTGGGCACAGAGCAGGCAGACAACAGATTAGATAAATGGGGATTGGTGTTCACCAGAGGACTGAGAGATCCCAGGTGTGCAGAGGGTGAGAGCAGAGGGAGATTTGGAGAAGATAAGAAGGGCTAGGCCAGGGTGAGGCAGTTGTAATTTCCCCAGAAGAAGTGAAGAGGTGCATGGGGAGGTGTGCAGCCTGTGAACCTCAAGAGGAGGAGGGGGAAATTGGGAAGCAGAGGCAGAGGCAAAGAGGCAGTGACGCAGAGGCATGTGTGAGTTGAAAGCAGTCCAGAGCAGCAAGGCAGGGACAGGAGGGCTAGGAGAGAGAACTCGGAGGGAGTTATCAGCAAAGGAGGTATGTGTGCAGGGGACAAGCCTCAGGAACTCAGCTGCAGATGGCAGGTGGTGGCTAGGAAGGCCAGGTTGGGCGCCCCACCACCCTGGGACCAAGTAGAAGGGAGAAGAGGCAAGGGATTCTGGGGCACAGGCCTGCCCCATTCTCTGCGCGCAGCGCTGGGCTTTAGGGTGTAGACCTGAGGGGTAACGAATGCCATCCTTGGTTGGGGCACTACTGGGGCGTAATCATGTGGTCCTGTTACATTGACATTTCTGCCTTGATTGCTTTCCCGAAGAGTTTGTTGCTACCCAGGTCTCCGAAGCTGCATGGTTCAGGGAATGGGAGACTGGTGAGGACAGCAGGGGGAGGCCCAAGTGCCAATGGACTGTCCAGTAAGCAGCGCTGGGCTCCATAGCCACGCCCACCACGAGAACAACACCCTGGACTTGAGCAAGTAGGACACAGTCCTCGAAAACCCCTTAGCACCTTCCAAGCCACTGTGTACTGGGTGCGCTCACGTGTGCGTGTGTGTGCCCCTGCTTGCCTACATGCGTGTGTTCCTGATGCTGTACAGGAGTGTGCTTCCTAAGCCTAAGTCTGCATATGTGCAAATAGGTATGTGGATGTAGATCCAGGAGGACCCGGCACAGTGTGTTATAGTGAGCATGTGGGGGTGGCGGGGAGGAAGAGAGAGAAAGAGAGAGAGAGAGAGTCGGCTGGCCTGTGAGGAATTTTTTGTTCATGTGCGGTTGTATGAGTGTGTCAGGTATGAGGTTGGACAGAGGGAGTTCAAAGTGTTTACACGTTACTTGTTTTTTGAAGTTCCCGGAAACCAATCATATGGCGAAGGCTCCCCTCTTGTGCTGTCCTCTACACAAAGGTCTCCGTACTTGATGCCAAGCGGCCTCTGCTCTTGGAGATCTGCATGACAGTGATGATGCTGCCTATGAATATCATTGCTGGGTGCTAGTGTGCCTTGGTCACGGCAGGGAAGGGTCAGATATCCCTTTCCCTGGTGTCTTAGCAGAGCTTCCTGAAGGAGCCTAAAACATATGGCTGTGAGCCACGGGCACCAGGATTGCCAGCTCCTGCCTCTAGCCAGTATAATCCTTGGCTGCTCAATAGCAGGAAGTAGCAGGCAGGGATCTGGGCCAGAGAGGCCAAGGCAAGCGGGAAGACAAGAGTTAAGCAGACACTAGCGCAGAAAGGAGATGCCCAGATTCGCTGACCTGCTAACCTTGTATCTCCCTTATGCTCTGAGCAAGAGAGATGAGGTTGATTGTGAGAGAGGTGGCGGATCCATACACCAGCCACTTCCAGGACTGGCAAGGGCAGAGGCGGTGGGGAGCTGTGTCACACGGGTTCAACCAGGATGTGGGAAGATGGAGCAGGAGGGGAGGTGGAAAGTGTATTTGCCTAGGACCCTGGCCCAAGCCGTTCCCAGCAGAATGGTCAGGGGAGGGATGTGCGGCTCTACACATCCTGTGCATCCCCGAAGGCCTGTGAGAACTAGTGAGAACTTACAGCAAACCCCCAAGGGGCCCTGTGCCCTTTTTGCTATGGCAACTCCAGTTGGAACACTGGCTCAAGTCAGCAGGAGGCGCCTAGTACCTGGCCATGTCACAGAGCTCCAAACCATATGGGCACTGCCCAGAGGCTTCCCAGCACCCCAGGTGCAAATGCACTGTTAGTGAGGCACCAGGAGGCCCTGCTGGCCTGTGAGCACCAACTGCCTACCTCTAAGCAGCCTCACTACCCCTCCCTTAAGGCTGTTCCTGTTGGAATGCAAATGAAAGCACACATCAACAAAGTGGGCAAGGAATGGAGAAACAAAACATCCGGCCACCCCCTGGAGGCTTTTCTGCATAGTGGGTCGCATATGTGCAGTCCTTCCTGCTCAGAAAAACACAGGGCTGCTGCCTAGCAAGCCAGGCAAGGTCTTCAGGTGGTCTTGGCCAAGGGGGCAGAGGCCGTTTCCAGACCAATCGGATGTCAGTCATAAAACCAGAAGGCAGGAAAGGAGTGCCGCTTCCCTCCTACCTTTGTCACAAACCTCCTGTGCACAGAAAAGGAGCAGAGGGGCTTGGGCACAGAGCAGGCAGACAACAGATTAGATAAATGGGGATTGGTGTTCACCAGAGGACTGAGAGATCCCAGGTGTGCAGAGGGTGAGAGCAGAGGGAGATTTGGAGAAGATAAGAAGGGCTAGGCCAGGGTGAGGCAGTTGTAATTTCCCCAGAAGAAGTGAAGAGGTGCATGGGGAGGTGTGCAGCCTGTGAACCTCAAGAGGAGGAGGGGGAAATTGGGAAGCAGAGGCAGAGGCAAAGAGGCAGTGACGCAGAGGCATGTGTGAGTTGAAAGCAGTCCAGAGCAGCAAGGCAGGGACAGGAGGGCTAGGAGAGAGAACTCGGAGGGAGTTATCAGCAAAGGAGGTATGTGTGCAGGGGACAAGCCTCAGGAACTCAGCTGCAGATGGCAGGTGGTGGCTAAGAAGGCCAGGTTGGGCGCCCCAACACCCTGGGACCAATAGAAGGGAGAAGAGGCAAGGGATTCTGGGGCACAGGCCTGCCCCATTCTCTGCGCGCAGCGCTGTGCTTTAGGGTGTAGACCTGAGGGGTAACGAATGCCATCCTTGGTTGGGGCACTACTGGGGCGTAATCATGTGGTCCTGTTACATTGACATTTCTGCCTTGATTGCTTTCCCGAAGAGTTTGTTGCTACCCAGGTCTCCGAAGCTGCATGGTTCAGGGAATGGGACACTGGTGAGGACAGCAGGGGGAGGCCCAAGTGCCAATGGACTGTCCAGTAAGCAGCGCTGGGCTCCTTAGCCACGCCCACCACGAGAACAACACCCTGGACTTGAGCAAGTAGGACACAGTCCTCGAAAACCCCTTAGCACCTTCCAAGCCACTGTGTACTTGGTGCGCTCACGTGTGCGTGTGTGTGCCCCTGCTTGCCTACATGCGTGTGTTCCTGATGCTGTACAGGAGTGTGCTTCCTAAGCCTAAGTCTGCATATGTGCAAATAGGTATGTGGATGTAGATCCAGGAGGACCCGGCACAGTGTGTTATAGTGAGCATGTGGGGGTGGCGGGGAGGAAGAGAGAGAAAGAGAGAGAGAGAGAGTCGGCTCGCCTGTGAGGAATTTTTTGTTCATGTGCGGTTGCATGAGTGTGTCAGGTATGAGGTTGGACAGAGGGAGTTCAAAGTGTTTACACGTTACTTGTTTTTTGAAGTTCCCGGAAACCAATCATATGGCGAAGGCTCCCCTCTTGTGCTGTCCGCTACACAAAGGTCTCCGTACTTGATGCCAAGCTGCCTCTGCTCTTGGAGATCTGCATGACAGTGATGATGCTGCCTATGAATATCATTGCTGGGTGCTAGTGTGCCTTGGTCACGGCAGGGAAGGGTCAGATATCCCTTTCCCTGGTGTCTTAGCAGAGCTTCCTGAAGGAGCCTAAAACATATGGGTGTGAGCCACGGGCACCAGGATTGCCAGCTCCTGCCTCTAGCCAGTATAATCCTTGGCTGCTCAATAGCAGGAAGTAGCAGGCAGGGATCTGGGCCAGAGAGGCCAAGGCAAGCGGGAAGACAAGAGTTAAGCAGACACTAGCGCAGAAAGGAGATGCCCAGATTCGCTGACCTGCTAACCTTGTATCTCCCTTATGCTCTGAGCAAGAGAGATGAGGTTGATTGTGAGAGAGGTGGCGGATCCATACACCAGCCACTTCCAGGACTGGCAAGGGCAGAGGCGGTGGGGAGCTGTGTCACACGGGTTCAACCAGGATGTGGGAAGATGGAGCAGGAGGGGAGGTGGAAAGTGTATTTGCCTAGGACCCTGGCCCAAGCCGTTCCCAGCAGAATGGTCAGGGGAGGGATGTGCGGCTCTACACATCCTGTGCATCCCCGAAGGCCTGTGAGAACTAGTGAGAACTTACAGCAAACCCCCAAGGGGCCCTGTGCCCTTTTTGCTATGGCAACGCCAGTTGGAACACTGGCTCAAGTCAGCAGGAGGCGCCTAGTACCTGGCCATGTCACAGAGCTCCAAACCATATGGGCACTGCCCAGAGGCATCCAGCACCCCAGGTGCAAATGCACTGTTAGTGAGGCACCAGGAGGCCCTGCTGGCCTGTGAGCACCAACTGCCTACCTCTAAGCAGCCTCACTACCCCTCCCTTAAGGCTGTTCCTGTTGGAATGCAAATGAAAGCACACATCAACAAAGTGGGCAAGGAATGGAGAAACAAAACATTCGGCCACCCCCTGGAGGCTTTTCTGCATAGTGGGTCGCATATGTGCAGTCCTTCCTGCTCAGAAAAACACAGGGCTGCTGCCTAGCAAGCCAGGCAAGGTCTTCAGGTGGTCTTGGCCAAGGGGCAGAGGCCGTTTCCAGACCAATCGGATGTCAGTCATAAAACCAGAAGGCAGGAAAGGAGTGCCGCTTCCCTCCTACCTTTGTCACAAACCTCCTGTGCACAGAAAAGGAGCAGAGGGGCTTGGGCACAGAGCAGGCAGACAACAGATTAGATAAATGGGATTGGTGTTCACCAGAGGACTGAGAGATCCCAGGTGTGCAGAGGGTGAGAGCAGAGGGAGATTTGGAGAAGATAAGAAGGGCTAGGCCAGGGTGAGGCAGTTGTAATTTCCCCAGAAGAAGTGAAGAGGTGCATGGGGAGGTGTGCAGCCTGTGAACCTCAAGAGGAGGAGGGGGAAATTGGGAAGCAGAGGCAGAGGCAAAGAGGCAGTGACGCAGAGGCATGTGTGAGTTGAAAGCAGTCCAGAGCAGCAAGGCAGGGACAGGAGGGCTAGGAGAGAGAACTCGGAGGGAGTTATCAGCAAAGGAGGTATGTGTGCAGGGGACAAGCCTCAGGAACTCAGCTGCAGATGGCAGGTGGTGGCTAGGAAGGCCAGGTTGGGCGCCCCACCACCCTGGGACCAAGTAGAAGGGAGAAGAGGCAAGGGATTCTGGGGCACAGGCCTGCCCCATTCTCTGCGCGCAGCGCTGGGCTTTAGGGTGTAGACCTGAGGGGTAACGAATGCCATCCTTGGTTGGGGCACTACTGGGGCGTAATCATGTGGTCCTGTTACATTGACATTTCTGCCTTGATTGCTTTCCGAAGAGTTTGTTGCTACCCAGGTCTCCGAAGCTGCATGGTTCAGGGAATGGGAGACTGGTGAGGACAGCAGGGGGAGGCCCAAGTGCCAATGGACTGTCCAGTAAGCAGCGCTGGGCTCCTTAGCCACGCCCACCACGAGAACAACACCCTGGACTTGAGCAAGTAGGACACAGTCCTCGAAAACCCCTTAGCAGCTTCCAAGCCACTGTGTACTGGGTGCGCTCACGTGTGCGTGTGTGTGCCCCTGCTTGCCTACATGCGTGTGTTCCTGATGCTCTACAAGAGAGTACTTCCTAAGCCTAAGTCTGCATATGTGCAAATAGTTATGTGGATATAGATCCATGAGGACCCGGCACAGTGTGTTATAGTGAGCATGTGGGGGTGGCGGGGAGGAAGAGAGAGAAAGAGAGAGAGAGAGAGTCGGCTCGCCTGTGAGGAATTTATTGTTCATGTGCGGTTGCAGGAGTGTGTCAGGTATGAGGTTGGACAGAGGGAGTTCAAAGTGTTTACACGTTACTTGTTTTTGAAGTTCCCGGAAACCAATCATATGGCGAAGGCTCCCCTCTTGTGCTGTCCGCTACACAAAGGTCTCCGTACTTGATGCCAAGCTGCCTCTGCTCTTGGAGATCTGCATGACAGTGATGATGCTGCCTATGAATATCATTGCTGGGTGCTAGTGTGCCTTGGTCACGGCAGGGAAGGGTCAGATATCCCTTTCCCTGGTGTCTTAGCAGAGCTTCCTGAAGGAGCCTAAAACATATGGCTGTGAGCCACGGGCACCAGGATTGCCAGCTCCTGCCTCTAGCCAGTATAATCCTTGGCTGCTCAATAGCAGGAAGTAGCAGGCAGGGATCTGGGCCAGAGAGGCCAAGGCAAGCGGGAAGACAAGTGTTAAGCAGACACTAGCGCAGAAAGGAGATGCCCAGATTCGCTGACCTGCTAACCTTGTATCTCCCTTATGCTCTGAGCAAGAGAGATGAGGTTGATTGTGAGAGAGGTGGCGGATCCATACACCAGCCACTTCCAGGACTGGCAAGGGCAGAGGCGGTGGGGAGCTGTGTCACACGGGTTCAACCAGGATGTGGGAAGATGGAGCAGGAGGGGAGGTGGAAAGTGTATTTGCCTAGGACCCTGGCCCAAGCCGTTCCCAGCAGAATGGTCAGGGGAGGGATGTGCGGCTCTACACATCCTGTGCATCCCCGAAGGCCTGTGAGAACTAGTGAGAACTTACAGCAAACCCCCAAGGGGCCCTGTGCCCTTTTTGCTATGGCAACTCCAGTTGGAACACTGGCTCAAGTCAGCAGGAGGCGCCTAGTACCTGGCCATGTCACAGAGCTCCAAACCATATGGGCACTGCCCAGAGGCTTCCCAGCACCCCAGGTGCAAATGCACTGTTAGTGAGGCACCAGGAGGCCCTGCTGGCCTGTGAGCACCAACTGCCTACCTCTAAGCAGCCTCACTACCCCTCCCTTAAGGCTGTTCCTGTTGGAATGCAAATGAAAGCACACATCAACAAAGTGGGCAAGGAATGGAGAAACAAAACATCCAGCCACCCCCTGGAGGCTTTTCTGCATAGTGGGTCGCATATGTGCAGTCCTTCCTGCTCAGAAAAACACAGGGCTGCTGCCTAGCAAGCCAGGCAAGGTCTTCAGGTGGTCTTGGCCAAGGGGGCAGAGGCCGTTTCCAGACCAATCGGATGTCAGTCATAAAACCAGAAGGCAGGAAAGGAGTGCCGCTTCCCTCCTACCTTTGTCACAAACCTCCTGTGCACAGAAAAGGAGCAGAGGGGCTTGGGCACAGAGCAGGCAGACAACAGATTAGATAAATGGGGATTGGTGTTCACCAGAGGACTGAGAGATCCCAGGTGTGCAGAGGGTGAGAGCAGAGGGAGATTTGGAGAAGATAAGAAGGGCTAGGCCAGGGTGAGGCAGTTGTAATTTCCCCAGAGGAAGTGAAGAGGTACATGGGGAGGTGAGCATCCTGTGAACCTCAAGAGGAGGAGGGGGAAATTGGGAAGCAGAGGCAGAGGCAAAGAGGCAGTGACGCAGAGGCATGTGTGAGTTGAAAGCAGTCCAGAGCAGCAAGGCAGGGACAGGAGGGCTAGGAGAGAGAACTCGGAGGGAGTTATCAGCAAAGGAGGTATGTGTGCAGGGGACAAGCCTCAGGAACTCAGCTGCAGATGGCAGGTGGTGGCTAGGAAGGCCAGGTTGGGCGCCCCACCACCCTGGGACCAAGTAGAAGGGAGAAGAGGCAAGGGATTCTGGGGCACAGGCCTGCCCCATTCTCTGCGCGCAGCGCTGGGCTTTAGGGTGTAGACCTGAGGGGTAACGAATGCCATCCTTGGGTGGGGCACTACTGGGGCGTAATCATGTGGTCCTGTTACATTGACATTTCTGCCTTGATTGCTTTCCCGAAGAGTTTGTTGCTACCCAGGTCTCCGAAGCTGCATGGTTCAGGGAATGGGAGACTGGTGAGGACAGCAGGGGGAGGCCCAAGTGCCAATGGACTGTCCAGTAAGCAGCGCTGGGCTCCTTAGCCACGCCCACCACGAGAACAACACCCTGGACTTGAGCAAGTGGGACACAGTCCTCGAAAACCCCTTAGCAGCTTCCAAGCCACTGTGTACTGGGTGCGCTCACGTGTGCGTGTGTGTGCCCTTGCTTGCCTACATGCGTGTGTTCCTGATGCTCTACAAGAGAGTACTTCCTAAGCCTAAGTCTGCATATGTGCAAATAGTTATGTGGATGTAGATCCAGGAGGACCCGGCACAGTGTGTTATAGTGAGCATGTGGGGGTGGCGGGAGGAAGAGAGAGAAAGAGAGAGAGAGAGAGTCGGCTCGCCTGTGAGGAATTTTTTGTTCATGTGCGGTTGCAGGAGTGTGTCAGGTATGAGGTTGGACAGAGGGAGTTCAAAGTGTTTACACGTTACTTGTTTTTTGAAGTTCCCGGAAACCAATCATATGGCGAAGGCTCCCTCTTGTGCTGTCCGCTACACAAAGGTCTCCGTACTTGATGGCAAGCTGCCTCTGCTCTTGGAGATCTGCATGACAGTGATGATGCTGCCTATGAATATCATTGCTGGGTGCTAGTGTGCCTTGGTCACGGCAGGGAAGGGTCAGATATCCCTTTCCCTGGTGTCTTAGCAGAGCTTCCTGAAGGAGCCTAAAACATATGGCTGTGAGCCACGGGCACCAGGATTGCCAGCTCCTGCCTCTAGCCAGTATAATCCTTGGCTGCTCAATAGCAGGAAGTAGCAGGCAGGGATCTGGGCCAGAGAGGCCAAGGCAAGCGGGAAGACAAGAGTTAAGCAGACACTAGCGCAGAAAGGAGATGCCCAGATTCGCTGACCTGCTAACCTTGTATCTCCCTTATGCTCTGAGCAAGAGAGATGAGGTTGATTGTGAGAGAGGTGGCGGATCCATACACCAGCCACTTCCAGGACTGGCAAGGGCAGAGGCGGTGGGGAGCTGTGTCACACGGGTTCAACCAGGATGTGGGAAGATGGAGCAGGAGGGGAGGTGGAAAGTGTATTTGCCTAGGACCCTGGCCCAAGCCGTTCCCAGCAGAATGGTCAGGGGAGGGATGTGCGGCTCTACACATCCTGTGCATCCCCGAAGGCCTGTGAGAACTAGTGAGAACTTACAGCAAACCCCCAAGGGGCCCTGTGCCCTTTTTGCTATGGCAACTCCAGTTGGAACACTGGCTCAAGTCAGCAGGAGGCGCCTAGTACCTGGCCATGTCACAGAGCTCCAAACCATATGGGCACTGCCCAGAGGCTTCCCAGCACCCCAGGTGCAAATGCACTGTTAGTGAGGCACCAGGAGGCCCTGCTGGCCTGTGAGCACCAACTGCCTACCTCTAAGCAGCCTCACTACCCCTCCCTTAAGGCTGTTCCTGTTGGAATGCAAATGAAAGCACACATCAACAAAGTGGGCAAGGAATGGAGAAACAAAACATCCGGCCACCCCCTGCAGGCTTTTCTGCATAGTGGGTCGCATATGTGCAGTCCTTCCTGCTCAGAAAAACACAGGGCTGCTGCCTAGCAAGCCAGCCAGGTCTTCAGGTGGTCTTGGCCAAGGGGGCAGAGGCCGTTTCCAGACCAATCGGATGTCAGTCATAAAACCAGAAGGCAGGAAAGGAGTGCCGCTTCCCTCCTACCTTTGTCACAAACCTCCTGTGCACAGAAAAGGAGCAGAGGGGCTTGGGCACAGAGCAGGCAGACAACAGATTAGATAAATGGGGATTGGTGTTCACCAGAGGACTGACAGATCACAGGTGTGCAGAGGGTGAGAGCAGAGGGAGATTTGGAGAAGATAAGAAGGGTAGGCCAGGGTGAGGCAGTTGTAATTTCCCCAGAAGAAGTGAAGAGGTGCATGGGGAGGTGTGCAGCCTGTGAACCTCAAGAGGAGGAGGGGGAAATTGGGAAGCAGAGGCAGAGGCAAGAGGCAGTGACGTAGAGGCATGTGTGAGTTGAAAGCAGTCCAGAGCAGCAAGGCAGGGACAGGAGGGCTAGGAGAGAGAACTCGGAGGGAGTTATCAGCAAAGGAGGTATGTGTGCAGGGGACAAGCCTCAGGAACTCAGCTGCAGATGGCAGGTGGTGGCTAGGTAGGCCAGGTTGGGCGCCCCACCACCCTGGGACCAAGTAGAAGGGAGAAGAGGCAAGGGATTCTGGGGCACAGGCCTGCCCCATTCTCTGCGCGCAGCGCTGGGCTTTAGGGTGTAGACCTGAGGGGTAACGAAT
>NW_025959203.1:0-60702 GCF_023159225.1 Perognathus longimembris pacificus | reverse complement strand
TAGGAGCAAGCATTCTTTCAAGGCCACAGTCTGCTCTGCTTCTGATTGCTTTGTAAGGGTGTAAAATCAACTCTGTGACATGACCCAAATGGAAGCCATCCAAGACCTATCATGAAAAACTGCTTGGGGTGCCCTCCTTACCACGTTAGAGACTCTCTGGGGTGGTTTGGTGGAAGTGGAGAATGTGAAAACTGTTTATGGATGACTGAGCTGCAGGCTGAAACCTGAAACCCAGGATATGACTGGCTACACCTAGAAGCATTGCTACCTAACCTGGCTTGCCAAGATGGGTGAAGTTTGGTGGGGTGGTTTAAAGTGCCATGGAATTACACAATGCCCCCAATCCCTCCCCAATTTGTGTTAACAATGGTGATTCTTACGTGGAGATAGGAGGAACTGAGCTAAATAGGAGTTCACTGCTCCACCAGTTTCTTCCCAATTGAATTGCGAGCTATCCCTTGTCTTCTTTGGTGATGGACAAAATCAGTAGAGAAAGCAAATAGTTTCTCCAACCCATCAGCTCTAAGATACCTGAAATGCAGTCAATGTTGCACTTGTGTATAGTATGATACAGCCCACAGCCATGAACTTTGGGCTAGTATTCCAACAGCTAGAATAAGTGGAATTAATACTGTCATTCAACTTACTGTGGAACTTCTTCCCCTCAAAATTTGGAATTTCTATGAGTACAGGATAATTTGGAATTGCGATGACACTTCTGACGTCATTGCATCCAGAGATGTCACTGCCTCTTCAGTTGAAGGCCTTATTCTCTTCATGAATGGTAGTTGAAATGTATTCATTTCCCTTCATAATGTGTTCCTTACATGATCACTAGATTCATGCGTTTTTGTTATAAGGGCATACTTATAGGCTTTGACACCTAAAATGTAAAAAAAAAATTATAATTTCAATTTATAGGCGTTCTGTTCTTCGTTATGGACATGAAGCTTTAATTCTTGTATTTAAAATATATTCACACGTTATAAAATACAATGATCATATTTACTCTAATTGAGTTAATTGTATCAAGCTCTGGCTTGTACATTATGGTATAACTGGGAGTCAGAATATATGTCTAGATAGTCTCTTTGTTATCGGTTCCTCTCGCCTCTTCTGCCACTTTTCTCACCTCTTTTCCTCCTCTTCCTTCTCCCTTTTCTTCCCAAAGAGCTCAGTGTTCCTCACCGAACCTGAGGAACCTATTCCTTAATCAGTTCGCACTAGGAAGTTGGGGAAATGCACAATGTAACCCACTGTGATATCATACATCACAAACATCAACATCTCTCATCCCATCCGTCTGCCTTAAAGTCTGAGATTTTTTTAAGCCTTTAAGTCATCCCAGTTTTTTGACATGTTTCTGTGCATTTTTTCATTTTTCTTTGTGCTTTTATACTTTTTGTTGCCAGCACCAGGGCTTGTACTCAGGTCCTGAGTTGCTATCCCTTAGCCTTTGCACTCAAGGATAGTGGTCTACCACTTGAACCACAGCTCTGTTTCCTGATTTTTTGGTGATTAATTGTAGATAAGAGACTTTCTGGTGCATGCTTTCTTTGAACCTTGATTCTCAGAAATCATTCTCTTGAGGATTACAGACATTGAGCCACTGGCACCTTGCTCCTTTGAGCTTTTATTCTTCACACATATGCACATAGAGTCTTGTCAACAAGTTGCTGCTGCCATTAACTTTTTAATATAGTTATTGTTAACACTAGAGTTTTGTTGAGCAGTTAATGTTTAGCTGGCCAAATAGTATCTGCAACATAACTTTCCCCCAAATTACAATGTCCCTTAGTATCTGAAGTGGGTTGGCTCTACAACCCATGTGGCTAATGAAGTTCTTTTGATATAAAACAGTATAATACTTGCATATAAACTACAAACATCCTTCATATACTTTGTCTTCTCTAGATTGCTTACAGTAAGTAATATAATTGAAATAATGTGTAGCTAGATTTTATACCATGTTATAGGGCATTATGACAAGAAAACAGTGTGAATGTGTTTTAGTACAGATGCACTGCTTTTCCCTTAAAGATGTACAATCTGTAATTGGTTGAATTTGCATATGCAGAGTATTTATTTGTGCATTATTTATAGAAACTATGGTGTAAGAAAGTTGGTCTTTGGTAAAATGATGATGGTTCTATGTTTGAAAACTGAAATGGACACCATGAGGAGACTGTGAGTTTTGTGTCTGCATTTAAATGACAGGCAAGATCTTGAGAAATTACTAATATTGTAGCCAATATTGACTGAGAAATCCAATGCATTTCACAGAGAGTGTGTAAATCTGGCCACATTGTAACGAGTACAACAGAAGGAAAATTGAAAGACTAACTTGTTCCCATTGAAATGAATGTCCACTGTCATCAGGTGTTTGAGCAGGGATTTGTGGATAGCTCTTTGGCCAAGCAAAGCACATTTTATACGTGTCTGGTAGGACATGCAATAGAATGACACAGCAGCTCTACAAGCTATTGAGCTTTGGTGAGTGATTGTTTTCCTTCCATATATCGTTTCAAACTATGGGCTTCAAGGAAGTCTGCAACATAAAAATGACTTTTTGTTTTGACAGACCTGGGGGCTTGAACTCAGGGCCTGGGCACTGAGCTTTTGCTCAAGGCTGGCACTCAGCTCTACTCTGAACTATCTGTTGGTTGGAGCTAAGTGTCTTGTGGACTTTTCCTGCCCAGGCTTGCTTTGAACTGTGATCCTCAGATCTCATTTCTGAGTAGCTAGCATTGTAGGCATAGGCCACCAGTACCTGACTTCCTGACTTTTTCTCCTCTGTCCTTTGTCCTCCTCCTCAGGCCCCCTTCCTTCCTTCCTCCTCCTTTTTTTCATCTTTCTTCTTTTTTCCCCTTTTCTTCATTGCTTTGCTTTCTGAGAGAAGTCAATGATCAGCCAACCATGAAATGGGAAAGTGGACCAAATAAGGCTGGATAATTTATTTGAGCAAACAGAGGTATTATAATCTATTAAAAATATTTAGCCAAACACACTGTATTCGTGACTTTATCTCATAACCCTGCAGATTGTCTGGTAGTTGCCCAGGACCTGAGGCAGGAAGGCGGACCCATGTGCCTGAACTTTCCAGTCATGTCTTTGCAACTGGTAGTTTTTAATAAAAGAAAAACTCTAACATTGTGAAATTACATCAGTGAAGAAACCATAGCTTTTTATGTTCTTGTATATGCTTTTCTTCTGTGCAATGTTATTCAATGCCCTAAATTTCAGCTACTTTTGAGATATTTTCTTGAATGTTGAGATTAGTCTGGAAATCAGGCTAGGAATAAATGAAGTGCTGGTGTGGTAATAAAATTTATGTTACCATTTTATGAATATGAAAATGTCTAATTGTTATAACACAAGGTATCTTTGGATTAAGAAGTCTAGGACATTTTATTCTTTTACACCTTTTTTTTAAAGCAGGAAAACTTTGCTTCTACCATCAGTCTTGAAGCAGAAATCCCAGAAAAAAGAATTTTATAATCAGTCACAAAGAATTCCTACACGCATCATGTATCCCTTCCTCATCATTTCCCATTTCTTAGGAGTCTCCACATTGTTTAATTGTAATCATGTGCAACTAGCATTTTAAAGCTTCACACTGCTTTCACATTTATGGGATATGATGAGAAGATTAAGAATGGTTGAAACTCAAGAGTAAAATACAGGAAACTTAAGAGTAGATGTAGAAATGTGACTCCACCACGCTTTCATGGAGCACACATTACCCCAGTGGGCTTCATGTTGTGGCCATCGATGTATAGAAGAACAAACTAGAAGGTGCACTCTCCCAAACAACCCTCATTCTAGTCAGGCCCCTCTCCTGTACTCTGCTTTGCAATTCTGTAGCAGGAATCTAAACTCTGGTTTCCTTCCATTGCATTGGTGTTGTTTGACCTGACTTTCCCTCAGCTTGGAACTTACGCATATGGGACTCAGGTGGCAGGGCCCTGCCTTTCCAGGGCCTGCACTTAGTATTCAATCTATTGTGGAGCAGAGGGATGTTCATGACCATAGCAAAACACCTCCCACGTCCCATAAAGTGACATGTTGTTTCTATTAAGGGATCATTTTCTTAAGTGAAATCATGACCAGTCATGATGGCATGGAAGTATACAGAGGCCAAGTGACTATGTGTTACTTTAATTACCAAAGAAGTAACTATTATGATTCCATAATGGTTCAAAGAAGAATTTTAAGACTGAAACAGTGGTTTTATTGTTTCTTTAGTTCAGAAGTAATTGAAATGGAATATGTAAATAGAGTCAAAGTGGACTTTTCCAAGTGAGAAAGAGAAGCCAATTGCACTTCGAAAGAAACTATATGACTATAGCAAGAAAGACATCGCCAATTAACAAATATTTATTTTCCTTTGCTATTCTCTGCTATTTATCCTGTTACATAGTAGTGGAATGAATTAGGAAGAGAGTGATGTAGAGTGCATGGTTTTCCATTGCAACACAAACTCTATCTATCTATCTATCTATCTATCTATCTATCTATCTATCTACCTACCTACCTACCTACCTACCTACCTATATTTTTGCTGTTCCCGGGGTTTGAACTCAGGCTTGGACACAGTCCCTGAGCTTTTTTTGCTTAAGGCTAGCACTCTGTCACTTGAGCAATAGCTCTACTTCCAGCTTTTTGGTGGTTATTGAAGAGAAGAGTCTCACAGAGTTTTCCTGTCCAGGCTGGGTTAGAACCTCGATCCTCAGATCTCAGCCTCCTGAATAGCTAGGATTACTGGCTACAGCCACTGGCTTCCAGCTTACTTTCCCTATAGTCTTAAACTATATAGGAATCAACTCTTTGGTAAGCTTTTTTCCATTTTATGTTTATATTACTAATGATTATTTTGTCTCTATTTTCCTATCTTATGATTATTTAATTATAAGACAATTGTTTATTTTTTATTTGATTAGTTATTTAAAGGACGGGTCTTTGGGGCTTTATATCATAGGATCCAAAGGTAGCACTAATGTCTGTGAACCTTAAAATTATACTACCACTTTTTTGATGACCAAAGCTCATTAGAAACTGGAGCCTGTGGCTCAGGCCTGTAATCCCAGATCCTCATGAGTTTGGAGGATTGTGCTTTGAAACCCGCCCTGGGCAGGGAAGTCCATGACATCCATCCTCCATGAACCACCAAAGTACCAGAAATTGTGCTATTTCTCATGGGTAGCAGGCCAGCATGGAGTGACAAAGCTAAGGGACATAGCCCAGTCTCTGAGTTCAATTTTCAGTGCTGGCTCAAAAACCAAAACCCACCAAAACACAAATGACCCTGAAAGACTCTAGTCCCTGTGCGTAGGAACTAATAATTTGTCCTACTACTGTGAAGGGAAGAGCTTCTGAGTTCTTACAAAAACTATCTTTAAGTATTTGTGCAAAGGAGTTGCCATTTGACAAAGCAGTTTATGAATATGGCAGATCTTAACCCACCTCACCCCTTTCAACATTCTTGCCCCTCCTTCCTCTGCCCAGCCCTTCCGTTTTCTTACTTTTGTAGTATGTACAATGAATTCTTGACTACATATTCCCCCCTTCCCCTTCATTTGTCCCCCGCTCTCCCCTTGCCCCCACTTGATGAGCTGCTGTTTTTCACCCTTATGCTTTGGGAAGTAATGATAAGCACCACCACCCCGCCGCCAGTACTTCCTCAGAACTTTCTAGATTCCTAAGAGTGGTCATTGTAAATGTCTAACACAAGAATAAATAGGATAGCAATATATGAGAGGGTTAAAGACATGCTTTAATCATAATCTTTGTGATTCGAATAAAGAAATGTTGTTGAATAAAGACACTGCACATTCCTGTTTGATATTTCTCACAGAGTGAACACAGTGCTGTCCCAACTCTTTTACTATATTTAAGTTTTTGGCTCATCACTGGTATTTGTTTCATAATCTAACAAAAAGATCACGTGTCTCTTGCTAGCAAAAGCTGCAGAGGAGGGAATGCTTATTCTATGAGTAGAGAGAGAAGGAAGGCTGGAGAGATGTTTGTGCTTGTGGAGAAGCTTATTTTATTTTTATTTTTAATAAACGCAGGCCATGTTTGCCACCTCCCGAATTTTGCGCTACTCTTTTCGCTGTCCTAGCTTTGACTTAGTTTGTTTTATGTTCTCGTTTGGTTAGTTCCTTGAACATCCCATCTAATTTACATCTTATTCATTTTTGTGTTGCAGCTTCTGACAACTGTCTTGAGTCCACACTTCTCTAGATTTTTATACCTAGCAGCCATTTGGCTTCTACTTTTCCTGATCTCTCTCTTCCTCTCTCACTACCTGTGCCTAATGTTGAGGTTATGTATCCAAAATAGCTCAGGCCTCAGCCACCTTGGTGTGTTCATGCTATCTGTCCCTACCTGCCTCAGTGTCTGTACCTTTTGGCTGGTTTCACTCAGATTATGGCCAGAGAATGGCTGAAGTAAATAACAGGAAGGAAGCAAGGAAATGTATGGTGATTAGCAGTTCTTTGAGGGAAATGTTTACCTTTATTCACAAACAGTGTATGTGTTGGTAGTTTTTCCTATTGCCAGAGAAAGAGAGTGTTGATTCTAAATGTTAGTTTTTAACATGAGAATCTTAAGCATTATATGTTATAACTCTCAGAAATGTTAGGTGTTTCAGAATCATTAAAAAATATTTATTGTCTTTTTTCTCCTTTATTGTCAAAGTGAAGTACAGAGGGGTTACAGTTTCATATATAATGCAGTGAGTACATTTCTTGTCAAATATGTTAGCTCCTCCTCCCCTCCACATGCCTACCTCTTCCCTCCTGCTTCCCCCTTCCACCCACGAGTTGTACGGTTGGTTTACACCAATGGTTTTGTGAGTATTGTGTTTGGAGTTGTTTGTATTTTTATCCTTTGTCTATTGATTTTGATATTTACTTTCTCTTCCCTAGCTCTAATACACGTATATACAGTATCCAGGGTGCTCAGATGAGATACAGTGATAGTGGGGGTAAAACCACAGGAAGGGAATACGAGAGAAAATAAAAAGGGTACGGATTCATATCGCATGTTGAAAATAATTACAATAATGATATACCACTTGTTTCCATAACATGGAGCTCATTTCACTTAGCATCATCTTAAGTGTCCATAAGGGCATAGCTATTGGGCTATTATGACTTCGGCTTTGACTAGCCTAAACATGTACTAATTATTCCAAAAAAAATTTACTATGTGAAGTGAGCCAGACCTAAAGAAACATAGACTGTATTGTTTTCCTCATAGGAAAAACATTTTTTTTCTTATTTATTGTCAAAGTGATGTACAGAGAGGTTACAGTTGCATATGTTAGGCATTGGATACATTTCTTATACTGTTTGTTACCTCCTCCCTCACTTACCCTCCCCTCCCCCTGCCCCTCTCCCCCCAGAGTTGTTCACTTGGCTTACACCAAACAGTTTTGAAAGCATTGCCTTTGTAGTCGTTTGTCTTTTTATCTTGTATCTCTCGGTTTTGGTATTCCCTTTCACTTTCCTAATTCTAATACCAGTATATACAGTTTCCAAAGTACTCAAATAAGATAAACTGATAGTGAAGGTACAACCGCAGGAAGGGGATACAAGAGCATCATCAACAGTAGAAGCTACAGTTACACATGGCATGTTGAAAGTAATTACAGCAGTGATATAACAGTTGTTTCCATAAAATGGAGGTTGTTTCACTTAGCCTCATCTTATGTGTTCATAAGAGTATTGCTGTTGGGCTCTTGTGATCCTCTGCTGTGACTAGCCTAAACCTGAGCTAACTATTCCCTATGAGAATAGGGAATCCTATTCATAGCATAGAATCCATGTTTCTTTGGGTCTGGCTCACTTCACTTAGGATAATTTTTTCCAAGTCCTTTCATTTCCCTACAAATGCGGCAATGTCATTCTTTGAGACAGAGGTATGAAATTCCATTGTGTATATGTACCACATTTTCCTGATCCATTCATCTACTGAGCGTTACTGGGTGGGATCCATATTTTAGCTATGCCAAATTGTGCTGTGATGAATGTTGTTGTGCTGGTGGCTTTTGTGTGTTCTTCTCTGTGGTCTTTGGGTAGATGCCAAATGTGGGGCTGCTGGATCATAAGGGAGCTCTATGTTTACCTTCTGAGAAATCTCCATACCACTTGCCAGAGTGGCTGAACAAGTTTACATTCCCACCAACGATGAAGTAGGGTTCCCTTTTGTCCACATCCCCTCCAACATTTATTATTGTTAGTTTTCTTGATATAGGTCATTCTTACTGGGGTGAGATGGAATCTCAATGTTGTTTTGATTTGCATTTCTTTTATGGCCAGAGATGTAGAGCACTTTTTCATATGACTCTTGGCCATTCTCATTTCCTCATCAGACAAGTCTATTTGTAAGTCTTTAGCCCACTTGTTGAGGGGGCTGTTGGTTCTTTGCGGTTTTGTTTTGGAGGAATTTAATTTTTTGTAGTTCTGCATATATTTTAGATATGAGGTCTTTGTTCATTGTATGGCTGATAAAGATCTTTTCCCAATCTGTAGGCTTTCCATTCATCTTGTGAGCTATGTCCTTTGCCCTGCAGAAGCTCAGCAATTTGATGCAATCCCATTTGCTCGTCCTTTTTGTGATTTGTAGCATTTATGGCTCTTTGTTAAGGCAGGTCTGTCCTGTGCCAAGGAGCCCAAGTGTTTCTCCTACTTCTTTTAGTGCTTTCAAGGTATCTGTTATAATTTCAAGATCTTTGATCCATGTGGAATTGATTTTGGTGCAGGATGATATATAAGGATCTAATTTTGCTTTGTTGTGGGTGTTGAACCAGTTTTGCCATCACCATTTGTTAAAGAGGCTATCTTTCTTCCATCGTATTTTTTTAGCTCCTCTATCAAAGATTAAGGGGGCTTAGTTCTGTGTGTTCACTGCTGGATCTTCAATTCTGTTCCATTGGTCTTCAGGCCTGTTCCATTGCCAATTCCAAGCTGTTTTTATAGCTATAGCTTTATAATACAGCTTGAAGTTTGGTATTGTAATTCCTCCGGCATTGTTCTTTCTGCTTAGGATTGTTTTTGCTAGACGGGGGGTCATTTATTTTTCCATATAAATTTCTGGATTGCTTCCTCAATTTCATTAAAAAATGGTGTTGGGATATTAGTGGGTATTGCATGGAATTTGTAGATAGCTTTTGGCAATATTGCCATTTTGACTATATTAATCTTCCCAATCGAGGAGCATGGGAGGTTTGTCCATTTCCTTAGTTCTTTTTTTTTTTCAAATTTTTATTATCAAAGTGATGTACAGAAAGGTTACAGTTTCATATTTTAGGCACTGGATACATTTCTTGTACAGTTTGTTACCTTGTCCCTCATACCCCTCTCCCTCCTCCCCCTTTCCCTTACCCCCCCCCCCCCCCACGGAGATGTTCAGTTCACTTACACCAAACAGTCTAATCATAGAGGTCTTTCACTTCTTTGGTTAAGGTTATTTCTAGGTATTTTATGTTTTTGAGACTATTGCAAAGGGAGTTGCTTTCCTGACTTCAGCCTCTGTCTTCGTGTTATTAGCATATAGAAAGGCTGTTGATTTTCGAGGGTTTATTTTATATCCTGCAACTTTGCCAAAGTTTTGGATCTGCTCTAGTAGCTAGGGAGTAGAGTCTATGGTGTTCGTTAGGTATAGGATCATGTAATCTGCAAAGAGAGAAAGCTTAACTTCATCTTTTCCTATTTGGATCCCCTTTTTGTTTTCTTCTTGCCTAATTGCTCTGGCTAGGAATGTTAAAGAGGAGGGGAGAGAGCAGACATCTCAATCTTGCTCCTGATTTTCAAAGGAATGGCTTTGGCTTTACACCATTTAGAATTATGCTTGCTGTTGGTTTGTAATAAACTGCCTTTATTATATTCAGGAATGTTCCTTGGAATCCCAATTTCTCCAGGATTTTTATCATAAATGGGTACTGGATTTTATCGAACGCCTTTTCTGCATCCAGAGATATAACCATGTGGTTCTTTACCTTGCTCTGGTTGATGTGGTGGATTACATTAATTGACTTGCGTATATTGAACCAACTTTGCATCCCTGGGATGGATCCAGTTTGAACATGGTGTATGATATTTTTGATGACCTGTTGAAGTCGATTGGACAGAATTTTGTTGAGAATTTTTGCATCTATGTTCATCAGGGAAATCGTTCTATAGTTCTGTTTTGTTGATGAGTCCCTGCCTGGTTTTGGGATGAGGGCTATACTGGCTTCATAGAATAAGTCTGGTAGTGAACGTTCTCTTTCAATTTCACTGAAGATTTTGAAAAATATTGGTGTGACTTCTGTTTTGAAAGCCTTGTAGAATTCTGCTGTGAATCCATCTGGACATGGGCTTTTCTCTGATGGGAAATCACTTATTGCTGTTTCTATTTCAAGGCTGGGTATGAGTCTGTTTAGAAGGTTTAAATCTTCATGGTTGAGTTTGGGGGTATCAATTTTTTCTAGAAAATCATCCATTTCTTCCAGGTTCTCGAATTTGTTGGCACAAAGGTTTGCAAAATAGTCACTTATTGTGTTCTGAATTTTGGTTGTTTCTGTGGTGATGTTACCTGTTTTATCTCGGATCTTGTTTATGTGGGTGTGCTGCCATCGTTTTTTGGTCAGGTTTGCTAGGAATTTGACTATCTTGTTAATATTCTCAAAGAACCAAGTCTTTGTTTTGTTGATTGTTGCGATGGTTTTTTTTTCTCCCTCTCAAGTATATTTAATTCTGATTCGATTTTAATTATTTGCT
This sequence comes from Perognathus longimembris pacificus, assembly GCF_023159225.1. Lineage (NCBI taxonomy): Eukaryota > Metazoa > Chordata > Mammalia > Rodentia > Heteromyidae > Perognathus > Perognathus longimembris. The sequence goes on along the minus strand of NW_025959203.1, from coordinate 49,936 downwards.
TCCATCTATTGACTTGGGGGTATGGCTTCTTGTTCTCTTTTGAGAAGATTAAGGTGATTCCGTAAGTTGTTGAGTTGCTGTTTATCCAGATTGTTGGTGTAGGCACTCAGATATAAATTTTCGTCTGAGTACTGCCTTCGCTGTGTCCCAAAGGAGGTGGTACTTTGTGCACTCACCTTGGTTGAATGCCATAAATATTGAATTACTGGTCTAATTTCTTCAATGACCCATTGATGGTTCAGCAGTGTGTTGCTTAGTCTCCATGGATTGTATCATTTTGTGTGGTGGCTGTTTCAGTTGAGCTTTAATTTTAATCTATTGTGGTCTGAGGGAAGGCAGGGAATGATTTTGATACTTCTGAATTTGTACAGATTTTCTTTGTGCCCTAAGATGTGATATATTTTGGAGAATGTTTCATGGGCTGCTGAAAAGAATGTGTATTCTGGTATTGCTTGATGGAATATTCTGTAGATGTTGGTTAAGTCTAGTTGGTCTATGCAGTTGATTAGTTCTGTGGATTCTTTGGTCAGTTTTTGGCCTGTTGGTCTGTCCAGAGGTGACAGTGGAGTGTTAAAGTCTCCAACAATCAATGTGTTTGGGACTATGAGTGATTTTAGAGTCAGTAGTGTTGGTTTGATGAAGTTGGGTTCTCCTGTATTTGGTGTGTGGATATTTAAGATGGTTATATCCTCCTGTAGGAGACATCGCTTTATTAGTATGTAGTAACCTTCTTTGTCTCTTCTTACCATTTTTAATTTGACGTCGATTTTATCTGATGCTAGAATTCCACTCCAGCCTGCATTTGGGGGCCATTTATTGGTAGATTTTATTCCAGCCTTTCACCTTTAGAAGAAGTTTGCTTTTGCTAGATAGATGTGTCTCTTGGAGGCAGCAGAAAGACGGATCTTGATGTTTGATCCAAGTAATGAGCCTATGTCGTTTGAATGAAGAATTAAGTCCATTAATGTTGAGAGTTAGGTTTGAGAGATGATCATTTGTCCTTTCATTGTAGCTATCTTGTTAAAAGCTGTGTCTTCCCAATTCTTGATCTAATATTCTGGTTTTCTATTTAGGGTTCATTTCTCTGTCTGTATTGGGATCTTGATTATTTTCCCGGTATAGTACATCTTTGAGGATTTTCTGTAAAGCTGGTTTGGTGGAGATACATTGTTTCAGTTTTTCCTTCCTGTGGAAGACTTTTATTTGACCTTCAGCTATGAATGAGAGTTTAGCTGGGTACAGCATTCTTGGTTGATATTTATTATTATTTAGGGTTTGGCATACCTCATTCCAGGATCTCCTTGCTTTTCATGGTCTCTGCTGAGAAGTCTGGGGTAATTCTGCTTGCTTTTCCTTTATTTGTGATTACTTTCTTCTCCGTAACATCTTTAAGGATTCTTTCCTTGGACTCTACTGATACTGTTATGATCACAATGTGACAGTGGGATGTCCTATTCTGATCTGGTCGCTTTGGGGTTCTAAATGCTTCTTGTATCTGTATCGGCCTACCTTCCTGGATAGTTGGGAAGTTCTTGGCTAATATTCTGTTAAATAGGTTGCATATTCCATTAACTTCTTTCTCCTGGTTTTTCTCAATTCCTATTCGCCTCAAATAGTGCTTCCTGCTTGTGTCTTGGAGCTCCTGGAGTGATCTGTTTTATCGATTGGATTGGTTTTGTATTTTTGTGTGACATTTCTCCATAGATTCTAGGGAATCTTCAGCTCCTGATTTGATCCTCTGCTTCACCTACTTGAGACTGTAGGCTAGTTACTTGATTTTGAATCTCTTTTCCTTCAGACTGGTCTTTCCTGATGATTTCCATGTCCTTGCTAGAAGTATCTCTTAGGTCCTGCATGGACATCTTTACATTATTAATTTGGTTTTGAGTGCTGTCTCTCAAATCTTTTAGCTGGGTAGTTATCTTTTCATATGACTCTTGAAGTTCATTTATCTTTCTCTTTGTTGAGGCCATGAAATCATCTATTACTTTATGGATGGATTGATGTATGGATGGATTCAAACTTTTCATTTAACATGTTTATCAGTAGACTTTGTAGAGCATTTTGAGGGTTCTCTTCTATGTCTTTGATTGACTGCTCTGCTTCCTGCTTGTTTTGAGTGGGAGATATGACTGCATTGTATGCCATCTTGTGTTTCTTCTGCCCATTTGGATTGGGAATGCCTATCTAAGAGCACCTGTGAGCACTGTTTAAGACCCAAAGCAGACCTTACCAAGCACTGTTGTGTAAATCTTAGAAGTTCACAATTATACACAGATACTTGGTATAACTGTATATAAAATTAGATTTGGTGTTCCTAAAAATACAATTTCAAAATAACAACCAATCCTGTATTCAATAGTTAATAAGTACTGTTAAAATACTATGAGTTGGATTTCTCTATAAACCACTTTGATTCACTTGGATTGAACAGGGATATCCTCTATCCAATAACCCAGCAATGATATTAATAGGCAGCATCATCACTGTCATGCAGATCTCCAAGAGCAGAGGCAGCTTGGCATCAAGTACGGAGACCTTTGTGTAGCGGACAGCACAAGAGGGGAGCCTTCGCCATATGATTGGTTTCCGGGAACTTCAAAAAACAAGTAACGTGTAAACACTTTGAACTCCCTCTGTCCAACCTCATACCTGACACACTCATGCAACCGCACATGAACAAAAAATTCCTCACAGGCGAGCCGACTCTCTCTCTCTCTCTTTCTCTCTCTTCCTCCCCGCCACCCCCACATGCTCACTATAACACACTGTGCCGGGTCCTCCTGGATCTACATCCACATACCTATTTGCACATATGCAGACTTAGGCTTAGGAAGCACACTCTTGTACAGCATCAGGAACACACGCATGTAGGCAAGCAGGGGCACACACACGCACACGTGAGCGCACCCAGTACACAGTGGCTTGGAAGGTGCTAAGGGGTTTTCGAGGACTGTGTCCTACTTGCTCAAGTCCAGGGTGTTGTTCTCGTGGTGGGCGTGGCTAAGGAGCCCAGTGCTGCTTACTGGACAGTCCATTGGCACTTGGGCCTCCCCCTGCTGTCCTCACCAGTCTCCCATTCCCTGAACCATGCAGCTTCGGAGACCTGGGTAGCAACAAGCTCTTCGGGAAAGCAATCAAGGCAGAAATGTCAATGTAACAGGACCACATGATTACGCCCCAGTAGTGCCCCAACCAAGGATGGCATTCGTTACCCCTCAGGTCTACACCCTAAAGCACAGCGCTGCTCGCAGAGAATGGGGCAGGCCTGTGCCCCAGAATCCCTTGCCTCTTCTCCCTTCTACTTGGTCCCAGGTTGGTGGGGCTCCCAACCTGGCCTTCCTAGCCACCACCTGCCATCTGCAGCTGAGTTCCTGAGGCTTGTCCCCTGCACACATACCTCCTTTGCTGATAACTCCCTCCGAGTTCTCTCTCCTAGCCCTCCTGTCCCTGCCTTGCTGCTCTGGACTGCTTTCAACTCACACATGGCTCTTGGTCACTGCCTCTTTGCCTCTGCCTCTGCTTCCCAATTTCCCCCTCCTCCTCTTGAGGTTCACAGGCTGCACACCTCCCCATGCACCTCTTCACTTCTTCTGGGGAAATTACAACTGCCTCACCCTGGCCTAGCCCTTCTTATCTTCTCCAAATCTCCCTCTGCTCTCACCCTCTGCACACCTGGGATCTCTCAGTCCTCTGGTGAACACCAATCCCCATTTATCTAATCTGTTGTCTGCCTGCTCTGTGCCCAAGCCCTTCTGCTCCTTTTCTGTGCACAGGAGGTTTGTGACAAAGGTAGGAGGGAAGCAGCACTCCTTTCCTGCCTTCTGGTTTTATGACTGACATCCGATTGGTCTGGAAACGGCCTCTGCCCCCTTGGCCAAGACCACCTGAAGACCTTGCCTGGCTTGCTAGGCAGCAGCCCTGTGATTTTCTGAGCAGGAAGGACAGCACATATGCGACCCACTATGCAGAAAAGCCTCCAGGGGGTGGCCGGATGTTTTGTTTCTCCATTCCTTGCCCACTTTGTTGATGTGTGCTTTCATTTGCATTCCAACAGGAACAGCCTTAAGGGAGGGGTAGTGAGGCTGCTTAGAGGTAGGCAGTTGGTGCTCACAGGCCAGCAGGGCCTCCTGGTGCCTCACTAACAGTGCATTTGCACCTGGGGTGCTGGGAAGCCTCTGGGCAGTGCCCATATGGTTTGGAGCTCTGTGACATGGCCAGGTACTAGGCACCTCCTGCTGACTTGAGCCAGTGTTCCAACTGGAGTTGCCATAGCAAAAAGGGCACAGGGCCCCTTGGGGGTTTGCTGTAAGTTCTCACTAGTTCTCACAGGCCTTCGGGGATGCACAGGATGTGTAGAGCCGCACATCCCTCCCCTGACCATTCTGCTGGGAACGGCTTGGGCCAGGGTCCTAGGCAAATACACTTTCCACCTCCCCTCCTGCTCCATCTTCCCACATCCTGGTTGAACCCGTGTGACACAGCTCCCCACCGCCTCTGCCCTTGCCAGTCCTGGAAGTGGCTGGTGTATGGATCCGCCACCTCTCTCACAATCAACCTCATCTCTCTTGCTCAGAGCATAAGGGAGATACAAGGTTAGCAGGTCAGCGAATCTGGGCATCTCCTTTCTGCGCTAGTGTCTGCTTACCTCTTGTCTTCCCGCTTGCCTTGGCTTCTCTGGCCCAGATCCCTGCCTGCTACTTCCTGCTATTGAGCAGCCAATGATTATACTGGCTAGAGGCAGGAGCTGGCAATCCTGGTGCCCGTGGCTCACAGCCATATGTTTTAGGCTCCTTCAGGAAGCTCTGCTAAGACACCAGGGAAAGGGATATCTGACCCTTCCCTGCCGTGACCAAGGCACACTAGCACCCAGCAATGATATTCATAGGCAGCATCATCACTGTCATGCAGATCTCCAAGAGCAGAGGCAGCTTGGCATCAAGTACGGAGACCTTTGTGTAGCGGACAGCACAAGAGGGGAGCCTTCGCCATATGATTGGTTTCCGGGAACTTCAAAAAACAAGTAACGTGTAAACACTTTGAACTCCCTCTGTCCAACCTCATACCTGACACACTCATGCAACCGCACATGAACAAAAAATTCCTCACAGGCGAGCCGACTCTCTCTCTCTCTCTTTCTCTCTCTTCCTCCCCGCCACCCCCACATGCTCACTATAACACACTGTGCCGGGTCCTCCTGGATCTACATCCACATACCTATTTGCACATATGCAGACTTAGGCTTAGGAAGCACACTCTTGTAGAGCATCAGGAACACACGCATGTAGGCAAGCAGGGGCACACACACGCACACGTGAGCGCACCCAGTACACAGTGGCTTGGAAGGTGCTAAGGGGTTTTCGAGGACTGTGTCCTACTTGCTCAAGTCCACGGTGTTGTTCTCGTGGTGGGCGTGGCTAAGGATCCCAGCGCTGCTTACTGGACAGTCCATTGGCACTTCGGCCTCCCCTTGCTGTCCTCACCAGTCTCCCATTCCCTGAAACATGCAGCTTCGGAGACCTGGGTAGCAACAAACTCTTCGGGAAAGCAATCAAGGCAGAAATGTCAATGTAACAGGACCACATGATTACGCCCCAGTAGTGCCCCAACCAAGGATGGCATTCGTTACCCCTCAGGTCTACACCCTAATGCCCAGCGCTGCGCGCAGAGAATGGGGCAGGCCTGTGCCCCAGAATCCCTTGCCTCTTCTCCCTTCTACTTGGTCCCAGGGTGGTGGGGCGCCCAACCTGGCCTTCCTAGCCACCACCTGTCATCTGCAGCTGAGTTCCTGAGGCTTGTCCCCTGCACACATACCTCCTTTGCTGATAACTCCCTCCGAGTTCTCTCTCCTAGCCCTCCTGTCCCTGCCTTGCTGCTCTGGACTGCTTTCAACTCACACATGCCTCTGCGTCACTGCCTCTTTGCCTCTGCCTCTGCTTCCCAATTTCCCCCTCCTCCTCTTGAGGTTCACAGGCTGCACACCTCCCCATGCACCTCTTCACATCTGGGGAAATTACAACTGCCTCACCCTGGCCTAGCCCTTCTTATCTTCTCCAAATCTCCCTCTTCTCTCACCCTCTGCACACCTGGGATCTCTCAGTCCTCTGGTGAACACCAATCCCCATTTATCTAATCTGTTGTCTGCCTGCTCTGTGCCCAAGCCCCTCTGATCCTTTTCTGTGCACAGGAGGTTTGTGACAAAGGGAGTAGGGAAGCGGCATTCCTTTCCTGCCTTCTGGTTTTATGACTGACATCCGATTGGTCTGGAAACGGCCTCTGCCCCCTTGGCCAAGACCACCTGAAGACCTTGCCTGGCTTGCTAGGCAGCAGCCCTGTGTTTTTCTGAGCAGGAAGGACTGCACATATGCGACCCACTATGCAGAAAAGCCTCCAGGGGGTGGCCGGATGTTTTGTTTCTCCATTCCTTGCCCACTTTGTTGATGTGTGCTTTCATTTGCATTCCAACAGGAACAGCCTTAAGGGAGGGGTAGTGAGGCTGCTTAGAGGTAGGCAGTTGGTGCTCACAGGCCAGCAGGGCCTCCTGGTGCCTCACTAACAGTGCATTTGCACCTGGGGTGCTGGGAAGCCTCTGGGCAGTGCCCATATGGTTTGGAGCTCTGTGACATGGCCAGGTACTAGGCGCCTCCTGCTGACTTGAGCCAGTGTTCCAACTGGAGTTGCCATAGCAAAAAGGGCACAGGGCCCCTTGGGGGTTTGCTGTAAGTTCTCACTAGTTCTCACAGGCCTTCGGGGATGCACAGGATGTGTAGAGCCGCACTTCCCTCCCCTGACCATTCTGCTGGGAACGGCTTGGGCCAGGGTCCTAGGCAAATACACTTTCCACCTCCCCTCCTGCTCCATCTTCCCACATCCTGGTTGAACCCGTGTGACACAGCTCCCCACCGCCTCTGCCCTTGCCAGTCCTGGAAGTGGCTGGTGTATGGATCCGCCACCTCTCTCACAATCAACCTCATCTCTCTTGCTCAGAGCATAAGGGAGATACAAGGTTAGCAGGTCAGCGAATCTGGGCATCTCCTTTCTGCGCTCGTGTCTGCTTACCTCTTGTCTTCCCGCTTGCCTTGGCCTCTCTGGCCCAGATCCCTGCCTGCTACTTCCTGCTATTGAGCAGCCAATGATTATACTGGCTAGAGGCAGGAGCTGGCAATCCTGGTGCCCGTGGCTCACAGCCATATGTTTTAGGCTCCTTCAGGAAGCTCTGCTAAGACACCAGGGAAAGGGATATCTGACCCTTCCCTGCCGTGACCAAGGCACACTAGCACCCAGCAATGATATTCATAGGCAGCATCATCACTGTCATGCAGATCTCCAAGAGCAGAGGCAGCTTGGCATCAAGTACGGAGACCTTTGTGTAGCGGACAGCACAAGAGGGGAGCCTTCGCCATATGATTGGTTTCCGGGAACTTCAAAAAACAAGTAACGTGTAAACACTTTGAACTCCCTCTGTCCAACCTCATACCTGACACACTCATGCAACCGCACATGAACAAAAAATTCCTCACAGGCGAGCCGACTCTCTCTCTCTCTCTTTCTCTCTCTTCCTCCCCGCCACCCCCAAATGCTCACTATAACACACTGTGCCGGGTCCTCCTGGATCTACATCCACATACCTATTTGCACATATGCAGACTTAGGCTTAGGAAGCACACTCTTGTACAGCATCAGGAACACACGCATGTAGGCAAGCAGGGGCACACACACGCACACGTGAGCGCACCCAGTACACAGTGGCTTGGAAGGTGCTAAGGGGTTTTCGAGGACTGTGTCCTACTTGCTCAAGTCCAGGGTGTTGTTCTCGTGGTGGGCGTGGCTAAGGAGCCCAGCGCTGCTTACTGGACAGTCCATTGGCACTTCGGCCTCCCCTTGCTGTCCTCACCATTCTCCCATTCCCTGAAACATGCAGCTTCGGCGACCTGGGTAGCAACAAACTCTTCGGGAAAGCAATCAAGGCAGAAATGTCAATGTAACAGGACCACATGATTACGCCCCAGTAGTGCCCCAACCAAGGATGGCATTCGTTACCCCTCAGGTCTACACCCTAATGCCCAGCGCTGCGCGCAGAGAATGGGGCAGGCCTGTGCCCCAGAATCCCTTGCCTCTTCTCCCTTCTACTTGGTCCCAGGGTGGTGGGGCGCCCAACCTGGCCTTCCTAGCCACCACCTGTCATCTGCAGCTGAGTTCCTGAGGCTTGTCCCCTGCACACATACCTCCTTTGCTGATAACTCCCTCCGAGTTCTCTCTCCTAGCCCTCCTGTCCCTGCCTTGCTGCTCTGGACTGCTTTCAACTCACACATGCCTCTGGGTCACTGCCTCTTTGCCTCTGCCTCTGCTTCCCAATTTCCCCCTCCTCCTCTTGAGGTTCACAGGCTGCACACCTCCCCATGCACCTCTTCACTTCTTCTGGGGAAATTACAACTGCCTCACCCTGGCCTAGCCCTTCTTATCTTCTCCAAATCTCCCTCTTCTCTCACCCTCTGTACACCTGGGATCTCTTAGTCCTCTAGTGAACACCAATCCCCATTTATCTAATCTGTTGTCTGCCTGCTCAGTGCCCAAGCCCCTCTGATCCTTTTCTGTGCACAGGAGGTTTGTGACAAAGGGAGTAGGGACGCGGCATTCCTTTCCTGCCTTCTGGTTTTATGACTGACATCCGATTGGTCTGGAAACGGCCTCTGCCCCCTTGGCCAAGACCACCTGAAGACCTTGCCTGGCTTGCTAGGCAACAGCCCTGTGTTTTTCTGAGCAGGAAGGACTGCACATAGGCGACCCACTATGCAGAAAAGCCTCCAGGTGGTGGCCGGATGTTTTGTTTCTCCATTCCTTGCCCACTTTGTTGATGTGTGCTTTCATTTGCATTCCAGAGGAACAGCCTTAAGGGAGGGGTAGTGAGGCTGCTTAGAGGTAGGCAGTTGGTGCTCACAGGCCAGCAGGGCCTCCTGGTGCCTCACTAACAGTGCATTTGCACCTGGGGTGCTGGGAAGCCTCTGGGCAGTGCCCATATGGTTTGGAGCTCTGTGACATGGCCAGGTACTAGGCGCCTCCTGCTGACTTGAGCCAGTGTTCCAACTGGAGTTGCCATAGCAAAAAGGGCACAGGGCCCCTTGGGGGTTTGCTGTAAGTTCTCACTAGTTCTCACAGGCCTTCGGGGATGCACAGGATGTGTAGAGCCGCACATCCCTCCCCTGACCATTCTGCTGGGAACGGCTTGGGCCAGGGTCCTAGGCAAATACACTTTCCACCTCCCCTCCTGCTCCATCTTCCCACATCCTGGTTGAACCCGTGTGACACAGCTCCCCAACGCCTCTGCCCTTGCCAGTCCTGGAAGTGGCTGGTGTATGGATCCGCCACCTCTCTCACAATCAACCTCATCTCTCTTGCTCAGAGCATAAGGGAAATACAAGGTTAGCAGGTCAGCGAATCTGGGCATCTCCTTTCTGCGCTCGTGTCTGCTTAACTCTTGTCTTCCCGCATGCCTTGGCCCCTCTGGCCCAGATCCCTGCCTGCTACTTCCTACTATTGAGCAGCCAAGGATTATACTGGCTAGAGGCAGGAGCTGGCAATCCTGGTGCCCGTGGCGCACAGCCATATGTTTTAGGCTCCTTCAGGAAGCTCTGCTAAGACACCAGGGAAAGGGATATCTGACCCTTCCCTGATGTGACCAAGGCACACTAGCACCCAGCAATGATATTCATAGGCAGCATCATCACTGTCATGCAGATCTCCAAGAGCAGAGGCAGCTTGGCATCAAGTACGGAGACCTTTGTGTAGAGGACAGCACAAGAGGGGAGCCTTCGCCATATGATTGGTTTCCGGGAACTTCAAAATCAAGTAACGTGTAAACACTTTGAACTCCTTCTGTCCAACCTCATACCTGACACACTCATGCAACCGCACATGAACAAAAAATTCCTCACAGGCGAGCCGACTCTCTCTCTCTCTCTTTCTCTCTCTTCCTCCCCGCCACCCCCACATGCTCACTATAACACCCTGTGCGGGGTCCTCTTGGATCTACATCCACATACCTATTTGCACATATGCAGACTTAGGCTTAGGAAGCACACTCTTGTACAGCATCAGGAACCCACGCATGTAGGCAAGCAGGGGCACACACACGCACACGTGAGCGCACCCAGTACACAGTGGCTTGGAAGGTGCTAAGGGGTTTTCGAGGACAGTGTCCTACTTGCTCAAGTCCAGGGTGTTGTTCTCGTAGTGGGCGTGGCTAAGGAGCCCAGTGCTGCTTACTGGACAGTCCATTGGCACTTGGGCCTCCCCTTGCTGTCCTCACCAGTCTCCCATTCCCTGAACCACGCAGCTTCGGAGACCTGGGTAGCAACAAAATCTTCGGGAAAGCAATCAAGGCAGAAATGTCAATGTAACAGGACCACATGATTACGCCCCAGTAGTGCCCCAACCAAGGATGGCATTCGTTACCCCTCAGGTCTACACCCTAAAGCCCAGCGCTGCGCGCAGAGAATGGGGCAGGCCTGTGCCCCAGAATCCCTTGCCTCTTCTCCCTTCTACTTGGTCCCAGGGTGGTGGGGCGCCCAACCTGGCCTTCCTAGCCACCACCTGCCATCTGCAGCTGAGTTCCTGAGGCTTGTCCCCTGCACACATACCTCCTTTGCTGATAACTCCCTACGAGTTCTCTCTCCTAGCCCTCCTGTCCCTGCCTTGCTGCTCTGGACTGCTTTCAACTCACACATGCCTCTGCGTCACTGCCTCTTTGCCTCTGCCTCTGCTTCCCAATTTCCCCCTCCTCCTCTTGAGGTTCACAGGCTGCACACCTCCCCATGCACCTCTTCACTTCTTCTGGGGAAATTACAACTGCCTCACCCTGGCCTAGCCCTTCTTATCTTCTCCAAATCTCCCTCTGCTCTCACCCTCTGCACACCTGGGATCTCTCAGTCCTCTGGTGAACACCAATCCCCATTTATCTAATCTGTTGTCTGCCTGCTCTGTGCCCAAGCCCCTCTGATCCTTTTCTGTGCACAGGAGGTTTGTGACAAAGGTAGGAGGGAAGCAGCACTCCTTTCCTGCCTTCTGGTTTTATGACTGACATCCGATTGGTCTGGAAACGGCCTCTGCCCACTTGGCCAAGACCACCTGAAGACCTTGCCTGGCTTGCTAGGCAGCAGCCCTGTGTTTTTCTGAGCAGGAAGGACTGCACATATGCGACCCACTATACAGAAAAGCCTCCAGGGGGTGGCCGGATATTTTATTTCTCCATTCCTTGCCCACTTTGTTGATGTGTGCTTTCATTTGCATTCCAACAGGAACAGCCTTAAGGGAGGGGTAGTGAGGCTGCTTAGAGGTAGGCAGTTGGTGCTCACAGGCCAGCAGGGCCTCCTGGTGCCTCACTAACAGTGCATTTGCACCTGGGGTGCTGGGAAGCCTCTGGGCAGTGCCCATATGGTTTGGAGCTCTGTGACATGGCCAGGTACTAGGCGCCTCCTGCTGACTTGAGCCAGTGTTCCAACTGGAGTTGCCATAGCAAAAAGGGCACAGGGCCCCTTGGGGGTTTGCTGTAAGTTCTCACTAGTTCTCACAGGCCTTCGGGGATGCACAGGATGTGTAGAGCCGCACATCCCTCCCCTGACCATTCTGCTGGGAACGGCTTGGGCCAGGGTCCTAGGCAAATACACTTTCCACCTCCCCTCCTGCTCCATCTTCCCACATCCTGGTTGAACCCGTGTGACACAGCTCCCCACCGCCTCTGCCCTTGCCAGTCCTGGAAGTGGCTGGTGTATGGATCCGCCACCTCTCTCACAATCAACCTCATCTCTCTTGTTCAGAGCATAAGGGAGATACAAGGTTAGCAGGTCAGCGAATCTGGGCATCTCCTTTCTGCGCTAGTGTCTGCTTAACTCTTGTCTTCCCGCTTGCCTTGGCCTCTCTGGCCCAGATCCCTGCCTGCTACTTCCTGCTATTGAACAGCCAATGATTATACTGGCTAGAGGCAGGAGCTGGCAATCCTGGTGCCCGTGGCTCACAGCCATATGTTTTAGGCTCCTTCAGGAAGCTCTGCTAACACACCAGGGAAAGGGATATCTGACCCTTCCCTGCCGTGACCAAGGCACACTAGCACCCAGCAATGATATTCATAGGCAGCATCATCACTGTCATGCAGATCTCCAAGAGCAGAGGCAGCTTGGCATCAAGATCGGAGACCTTTGTGTAGAGGACAGCACAAGAGGGGAGCCTTCGCCATATGATTGGTTTCCGGGAACTTCAAAAAACAAGTAACTTGTAAACACTTTGAACTCCTTCTGTCCAACCTCATACCTGACACACTCATGCAAACGCACTTGAACAAAAAATTCCTCACAGGCGAGCCGACTCTCTCTCTCTCTCTTTCTCTCTCTTCCTCCCCGCCCCCCCCCCCATGCTCACTATAACACACTGTGCCGGGTCCTACTGGATCTACATCCACATACCTATTTGCACATATGCAGACTTAGGCTTAGGAAGCACACTCCTGTACAGCATCAGGAACACACGCATGTAGGCAAGCAGGGGCACACACACGCACACGTGAGCGCACCCAGTACACAGTGGCTTGGAAGGTGCTAAGGGGTTTTCGAGGACTGTGTCCTACTTGCTCAAGTCCAGGGTGTTGTTCTCGTGGTGGGCGTGGCTAAGGAGCCCAGCGCTGCTTACTGGACAGTCCATTGGCACTTCGGCCTCCCCTTGCTGTCCTCACAAGTCTCCCATTCCCTGAACCATGCAGCTTCGGAGACCTGGGTAGCAACAAACTCTTCGGGAAAGCAATCAAGGCAGAAATGTCAATGTAACAGGACTACATGATTACGCCCCAGTAGTGCCCCAACCAAGGATGGCATTCGTTACCCCTCAGGTCTACACCCTAAAGCACAGCGCTGCGCGCAGACAATGGGGCAGGCCTGTGCCCCAGAATCCCTTGCCTCTTCTCCCTTCTACTTGGTCCCAGGGTGGTGGGGCGCCCAACCTGGCCTTCCTAGCCACCACCTGCCATCTGCAGCTGAGTTCCTGAGGCTTGTCCCCTGCACACATACCTCCTTTGCTGATAACTCCCTCCGAGTTCTCTCTCCTAGCCCTCCTGTCCCTGCCTTGCTGCTCTGGACTGCTTTCAACTCACACATGCCTCTGCGTCACTGCCTCTTTGCCTCTGCCTCTGCTTCCCAATTTCCCCCTCCTCCTCATGAGGTTCACAGGCTGCACACCTCCCCATGCACCTCTTCACTTCTTCTGGGGAAATTACAACTGCCTCACCCTGGCCTAGCCCTTCTTATCTTCTCCAAATCTCCCTCTGCTCTCACCCTCTGCACACCTGGGATCTCTCAGTCCTCTGGTGAACACCAATCCCCATTTATCTAATCTGTTGTCTGCCTGCTCTGTGCCCAAGCCCCTCTGCTCCTTTTCTGTGCACAGGAGGTTTGTGACAAAGGTAGGAGGGAAGCAGCACTCCTTTCCTGCCTTCTGGTTTTATGACTGACATCCGATTGGTCTGGAAACGGCCTCTGCCCCCTTGGCCAAGACCACCTGAAGACCTTGCCTGGCTTGCTAGGCAGCAGCCCTGTGTTTTTCTGAGCAGGAAGGACTGCACATATGCGACCCACTATGCAGAAAAGCCTCCAGGGGGTGGCCCGATGTTTTGTTTCTCCATTCCTTGCCCACTTGGTTGATGTGTGCTTTCATTTGCATTCCAACAGGAACAGCCTTAAGGGAGGGTTAGTGAGGCTGCTTAGAGGTAGGCAGTTGGTGCTCACAGGCCAGCAGGGCCTCCTGGTGCCTCACTAACAGTGCATTTGCACCTGGGGTGCTGGGAAGCCTCTGGGCAGTGCCCATATGGTTTGGAGCTCTGTGACATGGCCAGGTACTAGGCGCCTCCTGCTGACTTGAGCCAGTGTTCCAACTGGAGTTGCCATAGCAAAAAGGGCACAGGGCCCCTTGGGGGTTTGCTGTAAGTTCTCACTAGTTCTCACAGGCCTTCGGGGATGCACAGGATGTGTAGATCCGCACATCCCTCCCCTGACCATTCTTCTGGGAACGGCTTGGGCCAGGGTCCTAGGCAAATACACTTTCCACCTCCCCTCCTGCTCCATCTTCCCACATCCTGGTTGAACCCGTGTGACACAGCTCCCCTCCACCTCTGCCCTTGCCAGTCCTCGAAGTGGCTTGTGTATGGATCCGCCACCTCTCTCACAATCAACCTCATCTCTCTTGCTCAGAGCATAAGGGAGATACAAGGTTAGCAGGTCAGCGAATCTGGGCATCTCCTTTCTGCGCTAGTGTCTGCTTAACTCTTGTCTTCCCGCTTGCCTTGGCCTCTCTGGCCCAGATCCCTGCCTGCTACTTCCTGCTATTGAGCAGCCAAGGATTATACTGGCTAGAGGCAGGAGCTGGCAATCCTGGTGCCCGTGGCTCACAGCCATATGTTTTAGGCTCCTTCAGGAAGCTCTGCTAAGACACCAGGGAAAAGGATATCTGACCCTTCCCTGATGTGACCAAGGCACACTAGCACCCAGCAATGATATTCATAGGCAGCATCATCACTGTCATGCAGATCTCCAAGAGCAGAGGCAGCTTGGCATCAAGTACGGAGACCTTTGTGTAGCGGACAGCACAAGAGGGGAACCTTCCCCATATAATTGGTTTCCGGGAACTTCAAAAAACAAGTAACGTGTAAACACTTTGAACTCCCTCTGTCCAACCTCATACCTGACACACTCATGCAACCGCACATGAACAAAAAATTCCTCACAGGCGAGCCGACTCTCTCTCTCTCTTTCTCTCTCTTCCTCCCCGCCACCCCCACATGCTCACTATAACACACTGTGCCGGGTCCTCCTGGATCTACATCCACATACCTATTTGCACATATGCAGACTTAGGCTTAGGAAGCACACTCTTGTACAGCATCAGGAACACACGCATGTAGGCAAGCAGGGGCACACACACGCACACGTGAGCGCACCCAGTACACAGTGGCTGGAAGGTGCTAAGGGGTTTTCGAGGACTGTGTCCTACTTGCTCAAGTCCAGGGTGTTGTTCTCGTGGTGGGCGTGGCTAAGGAGCCCAGCGCTGCTTACTGGACAGTCCATTGGCACTTGGGCCTCCCCTTGCTGTCCTCACCAGTCTCCCATTCCCTGAATCATGCAGCTTCGGAGACCTGGGTAGCAACAAACTCTTCGGGAAACAATCAAGGCAGAAATGTCAATGTAACAGGACCACATGATTACGCCCCAGTAGTGCCCCAACCAAGGATGGTATTCGTTACCCCTCAGGTCTACACCCTAAAGCACAGCGCTGCGCGCAGAGAATGGGGCAGGCCTGTGCCCCAGAATCCCTTGCCTCTTCTCCCTTCTACTTGGTCCCAGGGTGGTGGGGCGCCCAACCTGGCCTTCCTAGCCACCACCTGCCATCTGCAGCTGAGTTCCTGAGGCTTGTCCCCTGCACACATACCTCCTTTGCTGATAACTCCCTCCGAGTTCTCTCTCCTAGCCCTCCTGTCCCTGCCTTGCTGCTCTGGACTGCTTTCAACTCACACATGCCTCTGCGTCACTGCCTCTTTGCCTCTGCCTCTGCTTCCCAATTTCCCCCTCCTCCTCTTGAGGTTCACAGGCTGCACACCTCCCCATGCACCTCTTCACTTCTTCTGGGGAAATTACAACTGCCTCACCCTGGCCTAGCCCTTCTTATCTTCTCCAAATCTCCCTCTGCTCTCACCCTCTGCACACCTGGGATCTCTCAGTCCTCTGGTGAACACCAATCCCCATTTATCTAATCTGTTGTCTGCCTGCTCTGTGCCCAAGCCCCTCTGATCCTTTTCTGTGCACAGGAGGTTTGTGACAAAGGTAGGAGGGAAGCAGCACTCCTTTCCTGCCTTCTGGTTTTATGACTGACATCCGATTGGTCTGGAAACGGCCTCTGCCCACTTGGCCAAGACCACCTGAAGACCTTGCCTGGCTTGCTAGGCAGCAGCCCTGTGTTTTTCTGAGCAGGAAGGACTGCACATATGCGACCCACTATACAGAAAAGCCTCCAGGGGGTGGCCGGATATTTTATTTCTCCATTCCTTGCCCACTTTGTTGATGTGTGCTTTCATTTGCATTCCAACAGGAACAGCCTTAAGGGAGGGGTAGTGAGGCTGCTTAGAGGTAGGCAGTTGGTGCTCACAGGCCAGCAGGGCCTCCTGGTGCCTCACTAACAGTGCATTTGCACCTGGGGTGCTGGGAAGCCTCTGGGCAGTGCCCATATGGTTTGGAGCTCTGTGACATGGCCAGGTACTAGGCGCCTCCTGCTGACTTGAGCCAGTGTTCCAACTGGAGTTGCCATAGCAAAAAGGGCACAGGGCCCCTTGGGGGTTTGCTGTAAGTTCTCACTAGTTCTCACAGGCCTTCGGGGATGCACAGGATGTGTAGAGCCGCACATCCCTCCCCTGACCATTCTGCTGGGAACGGCTTGGGCCAGGGTCCTAGGCAAATACACTTTCCACCTCCCCTCCTGCTCCATCTTCCCACATCCTGGTTGAACCCGTGTGACACAGCTCCCCACCGCCTCTGCCCTTGCCAGTCCTGGAAGTGGCTGGTGTATGGATCCGCCACCTCTCTCACAATCAACCTCATCTCTCTTGTTCAGAGCATAAGGGAGATACAAGGTTAGCAGGTCAGCGAATCTGGGCATCTCCTTTCTGCGCTAGTGTCTGCTTAACTCTTGTCTTCCCGCTTGCCTTGGCCTCTCTGGCCCAGATCCCTGCCTGCTACTTCCTGCTATTGAACAGCCAATGATTATACTGGCTAGAGGCAGGAGCTGGCAATCCTGGTGCCCGTGGCTCACAGCCATATGTTTTAGGCTCCTTCAGGAAGCTCTGCTAACACACCAGGGAAAGGGATATCTGACCCTTCCCTGCCGTGACCAAGGCACACTAGCACCCAGCAATGATATTCATAGGCAGCATCATCACTGTCATGCAGATCTCCAAGAGCAGAGGCAGCTTGGCATCAAGATCGGAGACCTTTGTGTAGAGGACAGCACAAGAGGGGAGCCTTCGCCATATGATTGGTTTCCGGGAACTTCAAAAAACAAGTAACTTGTAAACACTTTGAACTCCTTCTGTCCAACCTCATACCTGACACACTCATGCAAACGCACTTGAACAAAAAATTCCTCACAGGCGAGCCGACTCTCTCTCTCTCTCTTTCTCTCTCTTCCTCCCCGCCCCCCCCCCCATGCTCACTATAACACACTGTGCCGGGTCCTACTGGATCTACATCCACATACCTATTTGCACATATGCAGACTTAGGCTTAGGAAGCACACTCCTGTACAGCATCAGGAACACACGCATGTAGGCAAGCAGGGGCACACACACGCACACGTGAGCGCACCCAGTACACAGTGGCTTGGAAGGTGCTAAGGGGTTTTCGAGGACTGTGTCCTACTTGCTCAAGTCCAGGGTGTTGTTCTCGTGGTGGGCGTGGCTAAGGAGCCCAGCGCTGCTTACTGGACAGTCCATTGGCACTTCGGCCTCCCCTTGCTGTCCTCACAAGTCTCCCATTCCCTGAACCATGCAGCTTCGGAGACCTGGGTAGCAACAAACTCTTCGGGAAAGCAATCAAGGCAGAAATGTCAATGTAACAGGACTACATGATTACGCCCCAGTAGTGCCCCAACCAAGGATGGCATTCGTTACCCCTCAGGTCTACACCCTAAAGCACAGCGCTGCGCGCAGACAATGGGGCAGGCCTGTGCCCCAGAATCCCTTGCCTCTTCTCCCTTCTACTTGGTCCCAGGGTGGTGGGGCGCCCAACCTGGCCTTCCTAGCCACCACCTGCCATCTGCAGCTGAGTTCCTGAGGCTTGTCCCCTGCACACATACCTCCTTTGCTGATAACTCCCTCCGAGTTCTCTCTCCTAGCCCTCCTGTCCCTGCCTTGCTGCTCTGGACTGCTTTCAACTCACACATGCCTCTGCGTCACTGCCTCTTTGCCTCTGCCTCTGCTTCCCAATTTCCCCCTCCTCCTCATGAGGTTCACAGGCTGCACACCTCCCCATGCACCTCTTCACTTCTTCTGGGGAAATTACAACTGCCTCACCCTGGCCTAGCCCTTCTTATCTTCTCCAAATCTCCCTCTGCTCTCACCCTCTGCACACCTGGGATCTCTCAGTCCTCTGGTGAACACCAATCCCCATTTATCTAATCTGTTGTCTGCCTGCTCTGTGCCCAAGCCCCTCTGCTCCTTTTCTGTGCACAGGAGGTTTGTGACAAAGGTAGGAGGGAAGCAGCACTCCTTTCCTGCCTTCTGGTTTTATGACTGACATCCGATTGGTCTGGAAACGGCCTCTGCCCCCTTGGCCAAGACCACCTGAAGACCTTGCCTGGCTTGCTAGGCAGCAGCCCTGTGTTTTTCTGAGCAGGAAGGACTGCACATATGCGACCCACTATGCAGAAAAGCCTCCAGGGGGTGGCCCGATGTTTTGTTTCTCCATTCCTTGCCCACTTGGTTGATGTGTGCTTTCATTTGCATTCCAACAGGAACAGCCTTAAGGGAGGGTTAGTGAGGCTGCTTAGAGGTAGGCAGTTGGTGCTCACAGGCCAGCAGGGCCTCCTGGTGCCTCACTAACAGTGCATTTGCACCTGGGGTGCTGGGAAGCCTCTGGGCAGTGCCCATATGGTTTGGAGCTCTGTGACATGGCCAGGTACTAGGCGCCTCCTGCTGACTTGAGCCAGTGTTCCAACTGGAGTTGCCATAGCAAAAAGGGCACAGGGCCCCTTGGGGGTTTGCTGTAAGTTCTCACTAGTTCTCACAGGCCTTCGGGGATGCACAGGATGTGTAGATCCGCACATCCCTCCCCTGACCATTCTTCTGGGAACGGCTTGGGCCAGGGTCCTAGGCAAATACACTTTCCACCTCCCCTCCTGCTCCATCTTCCCACATCCTGGTTGAACCCGTGTGACACAGCTCCCCTCCACCTCTGCCCTTGCCAGTCCTCGAAGTGGCTTGTGTATGGATCCGCCACCTCTCTCACAATCAACCTCATCTCTCTTGCTCAGAGCATAAGGGAGATACAAGGTTAGCAGGTCAGCGAATCTGGGCATCTCCTTTCTGCGCTAGTGTCTGCTTAACTCTTGTCTTCCCGCTTGCCTTGGCCTCTCTGGCCCAGATCCCTGCCTGCTACTTCCTGCTATTGAGCAGCCAAGGATTATACTGGCTAGAGGCAGGAGCTGGCAATCCTGGTGCCCGTGGCTCACAGCCATATGTTTTAGGCTCCTTCAGGAAGCTCTGCTAAGACACCAGGGAAAAGGATATCTGACCCTTCCCTGATGTGACCAAGGCACACTAGCACCCAGCAATGATATTCATAGGCAGCATCATCACTGTCATGCAGATCTCCAAGAGCAGAGGCAGCTTGGCATCAAGTACGGAGACCTTTGTGTAGCGGACAGCACAAGAGGGGAACCTTCCCCATATAATTGGTTTCCGGGAACTTCAAAAAACAAGTAACGTGTAAACACTTTGAACTCCCTCTGTCCAACCTCATACCTGACACACTCATGCAACCGCACATGAACAAAAAATTCCTCACAGGCGAGCCGACTCTCTCTCTCTCTTTCTCTCTCTTCCTCCCCGCCACCCCCACATGCTCACTATAACACACTGTGCCGGGTCCTCCTGGATCTACATCCACATACCTATTTGCACATATGCAGACTTAGGCTTAGGAAGCACACTCTTGTACAGCATCAGGAACACACGCATGTAGGCAAGCAGGGGCACACACACGCACACGTGAGCGCACCCAGTACACAGTGGCTGGAAGGTGCTAAGGGGTTTTCGAGGACTGTGTCCTACTTGCTCAAGTCCAGGGTGTTGTTCTCGTGGTGGGCGTGGCTAAGGAGCCCAGCGCTGCTTACTGGACAGTCCATTGGCACTTGGGCCTCCCCTTGCTGTCCTCACCAGTCTCCCATTCCCTGAATCATGCAGCTTCGGAGACCTGGGTAGCAACAAACTCTTCGGGAAACAATCAAGGCAGAAATGTCAATGTAACAGGACCACATGATTACGCCCCAGTAGTGCCCCAACCAAGGATGGTATTCGTTACCCCTCAGGTCTACACCCTAAAGCACAGCGCTGCGCGCAGAGAATGGGGCAGGCCTGTGCCCCAGAATCCCTTGCCTCTTCTCCCTTCTACTTGGTCCCAGGGTGGTGGGGCGCCCAACCTGGCCTTCCTAGCCACCACCTGCCATCTGCAGCTGAGTTCCTGAGGCTTGTCCCCTGCACACATACCTCCTTTGCTGATAACTCCCTCCGAGTTCTCTCTCCTAGCCCTCCTGTCCCTGCCTTGCTGCTCTGGACTGCTTTCAACTCACACATGCCTCTGCGTCACTGCCTCTTTGCCTCTGCCTCTGCTTCCCAATTTCCCCCTCCTCCTCTTGAGGTTCACAGGCTGCACACCTCCCCATGCACCTCTTCACTTCTTCTGGGGAAATTACAACTGCCTCACCCTGGCCTAGCCCTTCTTATCTTCTCCAAATCTCCCTCTGCTCTCACCCTCTGCACACCTGGGATCTCTCAGTCCTCTGGTGAACACCAATCCCCATTTATCTAATCTGTTGTCTGCCTGCTCTGTGCCCAAGCCCCTCTGCTCCTTTTCTGTGCACAGGAGGTTTGTGACAAAGGTAGGAGGGAAGCGGCACTCCTT
The DNA here is from genome assembly GCF_023159225.1 of Perognathus longimembris pacificus. NCBI lineage: Eukaryota > Metazoa > Chordata > Mammalia > Rodentia > Heteromyidae > Perognathus > Perognathus longimembris. The sequence continues at coordinate 29,234 of NW_025959203.1, read as the reverse complement.
TCCTGCCTTCTGGTTTTATGACTGACATCCGATTGGTCTGGAAACGGCATCTGCCCCCTTGGCCAAGACCACCTGAAGACCTTGCCTGGCTTGCTAGGCAGCAGCCCTGTGTTTTTCTGAGCAGGAAGGACTGCACATATGCGACCCACTATGCAGAAAAGCCTCCAGGGGGTGGCCGGATGTTTTGTTTCTCCATTCCTTGCCCACTTTGTTGATGTGTGCTTTCATTTGCATTCCAACAGGAACAGCCTTAAGGGAGGGGTAGTGAGGCTGCTTAGAGGTAGGCAGTTGGTGCTCACAGGCCAGCAGGGCCTCCTGGTGCCTCACTAACAGTGCATTTGCACCTGGGGTGCTGGGAAGCCTCTGGGCAGTGCCCATATGGTTTGGAGCTCTGTGACATGGCCAGGTACTAGGCGCCTCCTGCTGACTTGAGCCAGTGTTCCAACTGGAGTTGCCATAGCAAAAAGGGCACAGGGCCACTTGCGGGTTTGCTGTAAGTTCTCACTAGTTCTCACAGGCCTTCGGGGATGCACAGGATGTGTAGAGCCGCACATCCCTCCCCTGACCATTCTTCTGGGAACGGCTTGGGCCAGGGTCCTAGGCAAATACAATTTCCACCTCCCCTCCTGCTCCATCTTCCCACATCCTGGTTGAACCCGTGTGACACAGCTCCCCACCGCCTCTGCCCTTGCCAGTCCTGGAAGTGGCTGGTGTATGGATCCGCCACCTCTCTCACAATCAACCTCATCTCTCTTGCTCAGAGCATAAGGGAGATACAAGGTTAGCAGGTCAGCGAATCTGGGCATCTCCTTTCTGCGCTAGTGTCTGCTTAACTCTTGTCTTCCCGCTTGCCATGGCCACTCTGGCCCAGATCCCGGCCTGCTACTTCCTGCTATTGAGCAGCCAAGGATTATACTGGCTAGAGGCTGGAGCTGGCAATCCTGGTGCCCGTGGCTCACAGCCATATGTTTTAGGCTCCTTCAGGAAGCTCTGCTAAGACACCAGGGAAAGGGATATCTGACCCTTCCCTGCCGTGACCAAGGCACACTAGCACCCAGCAATGATATTCATAGGCAGCATCATCACTGTCATGCAGATCTCCAAGAGCAGAGGCAGCTTGGCATCAAGTACGGAGAACTTTGTGTAGAGGACAGCACAAGAGGGGAGCCTTTGCCATATGATTGGTTTCCGGGAACTTCGAAAAACAAGTAACGTGTAAACACTTTGAACTCCCTCTGTCCAACCTCATACCTGACACACTCATGCAACCGCACATGAACAAAAATTTCCTCACAGGCGAGCCGACTCTCTCTCTCTCTCTTTCTCTCTCTTCCTCCCCGCCACCCCCACATGCTCACTATAACACACTGTGCCGGGTCCTCCTGGATCTACATCCACATACCTATTTGCACATATGCAGACTTAGGCTTAGGAAGCACACTCTTGTACAGCATCAGGAACACACGCATGTAGGCAAGCAGGGGCACACACACGCACACGTGAGCGCACCCAGTACACAGTGGCTTGGAAGGTGATAAGGGGTTTTCGAGGACTGTGTCCTACTTGCTCAAGTCCAGGGTGTTGTTCTCGTGGTGGGCGTGGCTAAGGAGCCCAGCGCTGCTTACTGGACAGTCCATTGGCACTTGGGCCTCCCCCTGCTGTCCTCACCAGTCTCCCATTCCCTGAACCATGCAGCTTCGGAGACCTGGGTAGCAACAAACTCTCCGGGAAAGCAATCAAGGCAGAAATGTCAATGTAACAGGACCACATGATTACGCCCCAGTAGTGCCCCAACCAAGGATGGCATTCGTTACCCCTCAGGTCTACACCCTAAAGCACAGCGCTGCGCGCAGAGAATGGGGCAGGCCTGTGCCCCAGAATCCCTTGCCTCTTCTCCCTTCTACTTGGTCCCAGGGTGGTGGGGCGCCCAACCTGGCCTTCCTAGCCACCACCTGCCATCTGCAGCTGAGTTCCTGAGGCTTGTCCCCTGCACACATACCTCCTTTGCTGATAACTCCCTCCGAGTTCTCTCTCCTAGCCCTCCTGTCCCTGCCTTGCTGCTCTGGACTGCTTTCAACTCACACATGCCTCTGCGTCACTGCCTCTTTGCCTCTGCCTCTGCTTCCCAATTTACCCCTCCTCCTCTTGAGGTTCACAGGCTGCACACCTCCCCATGCACCTCTTCACTTCTTCTGGGGAAATTACAACTGCCTCACCCTGGCCTAGCCCTTCTTATCTTCTCCAAATCTCCCTCTGCTCTCACCCTCTGCACACCTGGGATCTCTCAGTCCTCTGGTGAACACCAATCCCCATTTATCTAATCTGTTGTCTGCCTGCTCTGTGCCCAAGCCCCTCTGCTCCTTTTCTGTGCACAGGAGGTTTGTGACAAAGGTAGGAGGGAAGCGGCACTCCTTTCCTGCCTTCTGGTTTTATGACTGACATCCGATTGGTCTGGAAACGGCATCTGCCCCCTTGGCCAAGACCACCTGAAGACCTTGCCTGGCTTGCTAGGCAGCAGCCCTGTGTTTTTCTGAGCAGGAAGGACTGCACATATGCGACCCACTATGCAGAAAAGCCTCCAGGGGGTGGCCGGATGTTTTGTTTCTCCATTCCTTGCCCACTTTGTTGATGTGTGCTTTCATTTGCATTCCAACAGGAACAGCCTTAAGGGAGGGGTAGTGAGGCTGCTTAGAGGTAGGCAGTTGGTGCTCACAGGCCAGCAGGGCCTCCTGGTGCCTCACTAACAGTGCATTTGCACCTGGGGTGCTGGGAAGCCTCTGGGCAGTGCCCATATGGTTTGGAGCTCTGTGACATGGCCAGGTACTAGGCGCCTCCTGCTGACTTGAGCCAGTGTTCCAACTGGAGTTGCCATAGCAAAAAGGGCACAGGGCCACTTGCGGGTTTGCTGTAAGTTCTCACTAGTTCTCACAGGCCTTCGGGGATGCACAGGATGTGTAGAGCCGCACATCCCTCCCCTGACCATTCTTCTGGGAACGGCTTGGGCCAGGGTCCTAGGCAAATACAATTTCCACCTCCCCTCCTGCTCCATCTTCCCACATCCTGGTTGAACCCGTGTGACACAGCTCCCCACCGCCTCTGCCCTTGCCAGTCCTGGAAGTGGCTGGTGTATGGATCCGCCACCTCTCTCACAATCAACCTCATCTCTCTTGCTCAGAGCATAAGGGAGATACAAGGTTAGCAGGTCAGCGAATCTGGGCATCTCCTTTCTGCGCTAGTGTCTGCTTAACTCTTGTCTTCCCGCTTGCCATGGCCACTCTGGCCCAGATCCCGGCCTGCTACTTCCTGCTATTGAGCAGCCAAGGATTATACTGGCTAGAGGCTGGAGCTGGCAATCCTGGTGCCCGTGGCTCACAGCCATATGTTTTAGGCTCCTTCAGGAAGCTCTGCTAAGACACCAGGGAAAGGGATATCTGACCCTTCCCTGCCGTGACCAAGGCACACTAGCACCCAGCAATGATATTCATAGGCAGCATCATCACTGTCATGCAGATCTCCAAGAGCAGAGGCAGCTTGGCATCAAGTACGGAGAACTTTGTGTAGAGGACAGCACAAGAGGGGAGCCTTTGCCATATGATTGGTTTCCGGGAACTTCGAAAAACAAGTAACGTGTAAACACTTTGAACTCCCTCTGTCCAACCTCATACCTGACACACTCATGCAACCGCACATGAACAAAAATTTCCTCACAGGCGAGCCGACTCTCTCTCTCTCTCTTTCTCTCTCTTCCTCCCCGCCACCCCCACATGCTCACTATAACACACTGTGCCGGGTCCTCCTGGATCTACATCCACATACCTATTTGCACATATGCAGACTTAGGCTTAGGAAGCACACTCTTGTACAGCATCAGGAACACACGCATGTAGGCAAGCAGGGGCACACACACGCACACGTGAGCGCACCCAGTACACAGTGGCTTGGAAGGTGATAAGGGGTTTTCAAGGACTGTGTCCTACTTGCTCAAGTCCAGGGTGTTGTTCTCGTGGTGGGCGTGGCTAAGGAGCCCAGCGCTGCTTACTGGACAGTCCATTGGCACTTGGGCCTCCCCCTGCTGTCCTCACCAGTCTCCCATTCCCTGAACCATGCAGCTTCGGAGACCTGGGTAGCAACAAACTCTCCGGGAAAGCAATCAAGGCAGAAATGTCAATGTAACAGGACCACATGATTACGCCCCAGTAGTGCCCCAACCAAGGATGGCATTCGTTACCCCTCAGGTCTACACCCTAAAGCACAGCGCTGCGCGCAGACAATGGGGCAGGCCTGTGCCCCAGAATCCCTTGCCTCTTCTCCCTTCTACTTGGTCCCAGGGTGGTGGGGCGCCCAACCTGGCCTTCCTAGCCACCACCTGCCATCTGCAGCTGAGTTCCTGAGGCTTGTCCCCTGCACACATACCTCCTTTGCTGATAACTCCCTCCGAGTTCTCTCTCCTAGCCCTCCTGTCCCTGCCTTGCTGCTCTGGACTGCTTTCTACTCACACATGCCTCTGCGTCACTGCCTCTTTGCCTCTGCCTCTGCTTCCCAATTTCCCCCTCCTCCTCTTGAGGTTCACAGGCTGCACACCTCCCCATGCACCTCTTCACTTCTTCTGGGGAAATTACAACTGCCTCACCCTGGCCTAGCCCTTCTTATCTTCTCCAAATCTCCCTCTGCTCTCACCCTCTGCACACCTGGGATCTCTCAGTCCTCTGGTGAACACCAATCCCCATTTATCTAATCTGTTGTCTGCCTGCTCTGTGCCCAAGCCCCTCTGCTCCTTTTCTGTGCACAGGAGGTTTGTGACAAAGGTAGGAGGGAAGCGGCACTCCTTTCCTGCCTTCTGGTTTTATGACTGACATCCGATTGGTCTGGAAACGGCCTCTGCCCCCTTGGCCAAGACCACCTGAAGACCTTGCCTGGCTTGCTAGGCAGCAGCCCTGTGTTTTTCTGAGCAGGAAGGACTGCACATATGCGACCCACTATGCAGAAAAGACTCCAGGGGGTGGCCGGATGTTTTGTTTCTCCATTCCTTGCCCACTTTGTTGATGTGTGCTTTCATTTGCATTCCAACAGGAACAGCCTTAAGGGAGGGGTAGTGAGGCTGCTTAGAGGTAGGCAGTTGGTGCTCACAGGCCAGCAGGGCCTCCTGGTGCCTCACTAACAGTGCATTTGCACCTGGGGTGCTGGGAAGCCTCTGGGCAGTGCCCATATGGTTTGGAGCTCTGTGACATGGCCAGGTACTAGGCGCCTCCTGCTGACTTGAGCCAGTGTTCCAACTGGAGTTGCCATAGCAAAAAGGGCACAGGGCCCCTTGGGGGTTTGCTGTAAGTTCTCACTAGTTCTCACAGGCCTTCCGGGATGCACAGGATGTGTAGAGCCGCACATCCCTCCCCTGACCATTCTGCTGGGAACGGCTTGGGCCAGGGTCCTAGGCAAATACACTTTCCACCTCCCCTCCTGCTCCATCTTCCCACATCCTGGTTGAACCCGTGTGACACAGCTCCCCACCGCCTCTGCCCTTGCCAGTCCTGGAAGTGGCTGGTGTATGGATCCGCCACCTCTCTCACAATCAACCTCATCTCTCTTGCTCAGAGCATAAGGGAGATACAAGGTTAGCAGGTCAGCGAATCTGGGCATCTCCTTTCTGCGCTCGTGTCTGCTTAACTCTTGTCTTCCCGCTTGCCTTGGCCTCTCTGGCCCAGATCCCTACCTGCTACTTCCTGCTATTGAGCAGCCAAGGATTATACTGGCTAGAGGCAGGAGCTGGCAATCCTGGTGCCCGTGGCTCACAGCCATATGTTTTAGGCTCCTTCAGGAAGCTCTGCTAAGACACTAGGGAAAGGGATATCTGACCCTTCCCTGCCTCGATCAAGGCACACTAGCACCCAGCAACAGTATTCGTAGGCGTCATTGTCACTGTCATGCAGATTTCCAAGAGCAGAGGCAGCTAGGTATCCTGGGCCTCAAGTCCGGAGACCTTTGTGCAGAAGACAGCACAAAAGGGGAGACTTTGCCAAATGATTGGTGTCTGGGAACTTCAAATAAGCAAGTAAACATGCACACATTTGGAACTCCCTATGTCCAACCTCATACATGACACACTCATACAACCGCACATGAACAAAGAATTCCTCATAGGCGAAATGACTCTCTCTCTCTCTTTCTCTTTCTCCCTTCCCGCCACCTCCACATGCTCACTCATAACACAGTGTGCCGGGTCCTCCTGGATCTACATCCACATACCTATTTACACATACACAGACTTTGGCTTAGTAAGCACATCCATGTACAGCATCAGGAACAAACACACACACATGTAAGCAAGCACGGACACACATATGCACATGCGAGCGCACCCAGTTCACAGTGGCTTGGAAGGTGCTAAAGGGTTTCCAGGGACTGTGTCCTACTTGCTCAAGTCAAGGGTGATATTCTTGTGGTGGGCGTGGCTAAGGAGCCCAGCGCTGTTTACTGGCCAGTCCATTGGCACTTGTGCCTCTAGCTGCTGTCCTCACCAGTATCCCGTTCCCTCTACCATGCAGCTTGGGTGACCTGGGTAGCAACAAACTTTGGGGGAAAGAAATCAAGGGAGAAATGGGAATGCAACAGGACCACAGCATTAGGCCCCAGTAGTGCCCCAACGTGGGAAGGCATTCATTACCGCTCAGGTCTACACCAAGAAGCATGGAGCTGCAAGCAGAGAGCGGGGCAGGCCTGTGTGCCAGAGTCCCTTGCCTCTTCTTCCTCCTCTTTGTCCCAAGGTGGTGGGGTGCCCATCGTGATTGTCCAACCTCGCCTTTCTTGTATGGTGCAAGTCAGTTCGCTTTTTGGCAGGAACTGACCAGGAGGGCCTCCTAACGGAGGCTCAACCTGCCCACCTTGATCTTGGGTCTGCTACTTTTGCTTCTTCACAGGAGCCAGCGGATCAGCTTAGGAGATCTCCATTTTGTCAGTCTTTTAAATATCAGGCCTGTGTGTATTGTTTCTTCTGTTTTATTGGAATTGTTTTACCTCTTGTTATTTTGTGGACTGCACAACTGACGAGACTGATAGGCATGGGCAACGTCCCTTCCATTCCCGTGGACTTGACTTTAGCCCACTGGAAGGAAGTTACTCACAATAATAGTGTAGAGATCAAGAAACGAAAGTGGGTGACTCTCTGCTCTTCTGAGTGGCTCACTTTCAAGATGGGTGGCCACCAGAAGGGACTTTTGACTTGAGTACAATTCTCAAAGTAGAGGACTATGTTTTTATTTCCTTACATAGTCACTTCGAAAAAGTTGGTAGATATCACCTTCTCTGGGCCCCTCCCGTGAGTCCGTCCCTTCTCCTTTTGTGTGAAAACTCATTTTGTTTTTTAAACACAAAGAGAAGTTCAACCACCTGTCACTCATGGTCTCAATTACTTGTGGTAATACTCAGTTAGCTGCTGTTACTGTGGTTGCACTTACTAAAAACTTCATACAGTATATTAATCAGTTATAATGTCATGATAGTATTACCATATTACTGTACAGTATTAGAAAACAGTTACACAGCAGATAGTGCTTAGAAAATTTCTAAGTACTGTATGTAAGCATTTAGGTTCTTTTTTTTTTTTTTTTGGCCAGTCCTGGGCCTTGGACTAATGATTTCTCATTAGTATTACCAGGAGGGTTATATACTTAATTTAATGTTGTTTTTATTTTGCCAGTTCTGAGGCTTGAACTCAGGGCTTGAGCATTGTCCCTGAGCTGCTTTTATTCACACACACACACACACAGCACTACTTCCACCTTTTTCTGTTTATGTGGTGGGGAGGAATGGAACCCAGGGCTTCATGCATGCTAGGCGAGCACTCTGCCGCTAAGCCAGCTAGTCGAATATGTTGGGTCTATTTATGATTGTTCATTATGCCAGTCCTGAGGCTTGAACTCAGGGCTTGGGTGCTGTTCTTGTGCTGAAGGCTAGCAGACTATCATTTGAACCACAGGTCCACTTCCAGCTTTTTTTGGTAGTTATTTGGAGATGAGTCTCATAGACTTTCCTGCCTGGATGGATTGGAGCTGTGCGTCTCAGCTCATAAGCTTCTGAGAAGTTAGGATTACAGGTGAGAGCCACTGGCACTTAGCAGCTACTTTTTTGTTTTTGTTGTTGTTGTTTTTACAAACTGATTGTAAAGATAAATTACAATATTTTAAGTGATGAACTGCTTTTCCTAATTCAAGTATTTTGGCATATTTTCTAGTTAATCAGTTATGTAGATGTAAAACATTACTTGGAAGATTGTTTATGTGTTTATTATGTGGAAGACAGCAATTTGCTTTCCATAATTGTTCATTCACTTGTGAAATATCTTTTCCTTCTGTGAACCAGTCTAAAGCTACAAAAATAGGTATTGAACTATTAGAATCTTATTAAACCATGTATTGTGCTCTCTCTCCTCTCCTCTCCTCTCCTCTCCTGTCCTCCCCTCCCTTCCCCTCTCCTCCCCTCCACTCCTCTCCCCTGTCCTCCCCTTTTCTCTCCTCTCCTCTCCCACCACCTGTAGTAACAAGGTTTGAATTCAAGGCTTCATCCTGGCATGTATGCCCACTCAGCTGGTATTCTGCCACTTACACATGTAGCCCAGCATTTCACTGGTTAATTGGAGATGGAGTCTTTTGGACTTTACTGAATGGGCTGGCTTTGAACCCTGACCCTCTGCATCTCAGCTTGCTGAGTATCCAGGTTTACCGGTATGAGCCCCAGGTGCCTGGCTAAATCATGTGTTTTAATTTTAACACATTTTGTTATGTTCAATGTACATGGCTTAGAAATACATAATGACAGTAGTTTGTATGCAGCAAACTACATTATTCTTAGAGAATTAGAGAACTAGAGTGCACATTTTGGTATTGAGATTTTCTTTAAAAAAATACATGAGTAGAACCCTTGAAAGGACAATGAAATATAATATGATGGTCCCATATGTATATGAAGAAGTGTGATGTAAAACACAATGAGTTGCATGGTCCTAGATGCTATGAATTCTGAGGATCCAACAATGAGGTTTGAGCTTTCATACAGCTCGGCTTTCTAAAAATTGTTGGTAATTGATCTTACATTAATTATCTCATTTCATTCCTAAAACATCCTGAATATTAGATCGGGTATGTATTGAAATCATAATTTGCGTATAAGAAAACATGGCTTAATGTATGGATCTGTGACCCCTCTGTATATCACTTTGACAATAAATAAGTAATTATATATATTTTTTTTAAAAAAAGGAAAACACATTGAGAAGCTGCTGGCTACTCCAAGTGGAGGTGATGGTGTCTTTCTAATTATAAGGCTGAGTTTTTTGCTGGCACATGGTAGCTGTGAGGATTATTCTAAAATAAGATTCCTGATCAAAGATGGCCTTTAGAACTTTTGATAACATTGAAAACTACTAGGTCTATCATGATTGCTCTCAACCAACTAATTATGCCTATTTAGAAGTAATAATTATATGAGAGTTCAGCATTTTCCATTTTCTGAAAAACAAGAAATGTAAGGTTAGACTCATTTTCTCTATACTGATGATGATGTAGGAACTCAATGTAGTTCAGTGCCAATGTGATCTTTTTAAATAGGATCATAAGAAGTTCTGTCTGATGCTTTGCTCATTTGAGCTAAATTTAAAAATTGAAGTGTTAGGGTCTTTTTTTAATAAGTTAGCAACATATTTCTAACAAATTTTTAATCTTTTATTGGAAAACTAGCATTTTGTGGATTCTTTGTTGTTGTTATTGTTTGTGGGGCATGAACGCAGGTGCTGACCCTGAGTTCACTCACTATCTTCCTTTCTCTCTTTCTTTCTTCCTTTCTTTCTTTTCTCCCTTCCTTCCTTCCTTTCTTCCTTCCTTCCTTCCTTCCTTCCTTCCTTCCTTCCTTCCTTCCTTCCTTCCTTCCTTCCTTCCTTCCTTCATTGCCAGTCCTGGACTCAGGTCCTGAGCACTGTCGCAGGCTTTTTTTTTTGTTTTGCTCAAGGCTTGTACACTACCACTTGAGCCATTGCTCCACTTCTTGCTTTTTGCTATATGTGGTGGTGAGGAGTTGAACCCATGGCTTCATGTATACAAGGCAAGCACTCTACCACTAGGCCATATTCCCAGCCCTTCTTCCTTTCCTTTCAAGGCTAGTCCTCTGTCTCTTTGAGCCACAGTGCCTCTTCCAGGTTTTTGTTTTTGTTTTTGTTTTTTTTGTAGTTAATTGGAGATGAGACTCTTTAACAGACATTCTTGTCTTCACTGGCATTCAACCATGATCCTCAAAGGTCAGCCTTCTGAGTAGCTAGGATGACAGACAGGCATGAGCCACCAGCACCCTGTACATTGGGACACTTCTAAAATGTATGTCTTATGCTTAAATACCTCTTCTCCACTGCCTTATGGAAGGAGCCCAAATTGACCCCAGCTTCTTTTTAATTTTCACAATGCTTATGGCATTCAGCAGCAGGAATTCCTGGTTTCTAGAGAGTTGTTCTCTTCCTGTGTTCCTGTCTCTGTCTCTTCTTCCTGGAATCTTCCCCATTGGTGTCTGCCTGTCAAATGGCTACCCATTCTTAATGAACTACTCAGATGTGAAGTTGAAATGATAAATCTTTGCTTTCCTTGGCCAGCCCCGCCCCACCCTGGCGGTTTCCTGTTGTTTCTGCTTGGGGCACTGGAAGGCTCAGGCCAGGGCAGGACGGGCGATGGATGGGGGGCTGGGTGGGGCAGAGCGGACAGGCGGGACAGAGGCAGTGGAGTCAAAACAGGGTAAAATGATACACGGGTGTGCAATTTGCAAGCTGGGGGTTCTGGGTGCTGAGTGCTAAATACTAGGTAGCTGGGTGCTGGGTACTGGGTGCTGGGTGGCTAGGGGCTGGTTACTGGGTGTCTGGGTGCTAGGTACTGGGTGCTGGGTGGTTGGTAGCTGGGTGTTGAGTAGCTGGATGGTGTGGTCTGAGTAGTTGAGTGCTGGGTACTGGTTAGATGGGTGCTGGGTGCTAGGTACTAGGTGCCTGGGGTCTGAGTAGCAGGGTTCTGGGAACTGGGTGCTCAGTAGCTGGGTACTGGGTGCTGGCTAGCTGGGTTGCTGGGTTCTGGGTATGGGGTACTGGGTGCTCGGTAGCTGGGTACTGGGTGCTGGGTGTCTGGGTGCTGAGTAGCTGGGTGCTGGGGGCTGGTTGGCTGGGTGCTGGGTACTGGGTGATGGGTGCTGAGTGGTTGTGTCCTGGTGCTGGGTGGCTGGGTACTAGTTGCTGGATTAGGTGCTGGATAGCTGGGTAGCTGGGTGGCTGGGTGCTGAGTAGGTGGGTACTGGGTGCTGGGTTTCTGGGTGCTGAGTAGCTGGGTGCTGGGGGCTGGTTGGCTGGGTGCTGGGTACTGGGTGATGGGTGCTGAGTGGTTGTGTCCTGGTGCTGGGTACTGGTTGGCTGGGTACTAGGTGCTGGATTAGGTGCTGGGTAGCTGGGTAGCTGAGTGGCTGGGTGCTGAGTAGCTGGGTACTGGACGCTGATTGGCTAGGTACTAGGTACTGGGTGCTGGGTGGTTGGCGGCTGGGTGCTAGGTACTGGGTTGAGTAGCTGGGTGGCTGGGTGCTGACTAGCTGGATGCTGAGGTCCAAATAACTGGATACTGGGTGCTGAGTAGCTGAGTGCTGGGTTGCTGGGTACTTGGTGCTGGGTACCTGGGTGGTGAATAGCTGGGTGCTGGGGACTGGGTGCTGGGTGGCTAGGTACTGAGTCGCTGGGTGCTGGGTACTGGTTGGGTGCTTAGTAGTTGCATGATGGGTAATGGGGGCTAGGTGCTGAGTAGCTGCATGCTGAAGGCTGGCATCTGGGTGCTGAGTAGCTGGGTGCTGGGTGGCTGGGTGCTGGGTACTGGGTAGCTGGGTACTGGCTGGCTGGGATGCTGGGTACTGGGTGCTGGGTGGCTGGGTGCTGAGTAGCTGGGGACTGGATGCTGATTGGCTGGGTGTTGGTACTGGGTGCTGGGTGGCTGGGTACTTGGTAGCTGGGTAGCTGTGTGGGTGGCTGGTTGCTGGGTAGCTGGGTAGTGGGTGGCTGGGTGCTGGGTACTGGTTCGCTGGGTGCTGAGGGCACTGAGGGTTGAGTACCTGGGTGCTCAGTACTGGGTGCTGAGTAGGTGAGTGCTGGCTGGGTACTGGGGGTTGGGGTGCTGAGTACCTGGGTGCTGAGGGCTGAGAACCTGGGTGGCTGGGTAATGGGTGCTGGGTGCTGAGTAGCTGGGTGCCGGGTGGCTGGGTGCCGGGCCGTGATTCGAGCCCCAGTCCCCCTCCTCCCCGCCCTCCCCTAGGCCCCTTGCCTGTCCGTGTGTCCGTCTGTCCGTCTCTCTCTCAGTTGTCCCTGTGTCCACCCGTCTGTCTGTCTGCCTCGGTTTCCCTGCCCATCCGTCTGTCCGTCTGTCTGTCCCCAGGCCTGGGACCCTGTGCGCCTGTCGCTCTGTGCGTCCGTCCATCTGTCTACGTTCATTGGTCCCTGTCTGTCCGTCCATCCGTCTGTCTCCTTGTCTGTCTGTCCGTCTGCCCATCTGTCTGTCCATCTGTCTCTCGCTGCATGTCTGTCTGTCCATCTGTCTCCCTGATCGTCCATCTGTCCGTCTGTCTGTCCATCCGTCTATCTGCCGTCTGACTGTCTCTGTGTCTGTCACACTGCTTGTGTGTCCGTCTGTGTGTCTGTCTGTCTGTCTGTCCGTCTGTCTGTCCATCTGTCTCTCTCCCTGTCTCCCTATTTGTCCATCTGTCCTCCCTGTTCGTCCGTCTGTGTCTCTGTCTTTCCATCTGTGTCTTTTCGTCCATCTGTCTGTCCATCTGTCCGTCTGTCAGTCTCCCTGTCCATCCGTCCATCTATGTCTGTCTGTCCATTTGTCCGTCTCCCTGTCTGTCTTTCCATCTGTCCGTCCATCCGACTGTCTCCTTGTCTGTCTGTCTGTCTGTCTGTCTCCCTGTCTGTCTATCTCCCTGTCCATCTGTCTGTGTCTCTCTAGCTGCCTGACTGTCCCACAGCCGGTCTAACCGTCTGTCTGTCTGTTTGTCTCAGTCTGTGTCACCCCGTCTGTCTGTCTGTCTGTGTCAGTGCCTGTTCCTGTCTGTGTGTCTCCCTCCCTGTCTCTGTGTCCACCCGTCTGTCCGTCTCTCCCTTCCCCTGTGGGCAGCCGAAGCGACAGACAGTGAGCCAGGCCCTGCGGCCCAGAGAGTGACCAAGCACCCAGCACCCCTCACGGAGGCACGGGAGGAGGACTGAGCGCCTAGCACACACACAGGAGGACTGAGCACCCAGCACCTCATGTGGAGGAACGGGAGGAGAACTGAGCGCCCAGCGCCTCCTGTGGATTCATGGGAGGAGGACTGAGCACCCAGGCCCTCGTGTGGGACACAGGACTAACTGCCCAGCACCCACATGAGAAGACTGAGCACCCAGCACTTTGTGTGGAGGCACGGGAGGACTGAGCACCCAGCACCTCGTATGCAGACACCGGGGGAGGCCTGAGCACCCAGCACCTCGTATGCAGATACCGGGGGAGGACTGAGCACCCAGCACTAACAAAGGAAGACTGAGCACCCAGCACCTTGTGTGGAGACACCAGGGGGGACTGAGCACCCAGCATCTTGTGTGGAGATGCCGGGGGAGGACTGAGCACCCAGCACCCACGCAGGAGGACTCAGTACCCTAACCCTGGGTACGTGTGTGCATGCGGGGGGGGTGCTGGGGTGACCCCGGCGGCGCCATGATCAGGGCCCAGGCTGCAGGCTCAGCTCCACCACGGGCCCTGGCTCCGCCTCCTCCTCCTCCTCCTCCTCCTCCTCCTCCTCCTCCTCCTCCTCCTCCTCCTCCTCCACCTCCCAGCGGAGGACAGGGGGAGTTGCACGGCTGTCCGGCTGTCCGTGTGTCCATCCGCCCATCTCTTTGTCTGTCCTTCTGTCTCCCTCTGTGTCTGTCCGTCCATCCATTTGTCCATCTGTCCGTCTGTCTCCAGGTCTGTCTGCCCGTCTGCTCATCTGTCCATCTGTCCATCCATCCGTCCATCTGTCTGTCTCCCTGTTTCTCCGTCTGTCTGTCTGACCATCTGCTCAGTGTGTTTGTCCGTCTGTCTCCAGGTCCATCTGTCCATGACTGTCTGTCTCCCTGTGTGTCTCACTGTGTGCTCATCTGTCTGTCCGTCTCCCTCTCTTGTCTATCTGTCTCCATGATGTCCATCTGTCCATCCGTCCATCTGTGTCTTTTTGTCATCTGTCTGTCTCCAGTTCTGTCTGTTTGTCTCCCTGTCCACCTGTCTGTCTGTCCTGCTCAGACTAAATACTCCCCGCCAGTGCTGGACCGAGTACTCCCGGGTGTTGCACTGAGTACTCCCATGCACAGGGCCAGCTGGTACCGGAAGTCATGCTTGCTCCACTGCCTCCAGGTCCTGTGTGGCTCCCACCATACCTGCCAGCCCCGGAGGCTGCAGGCAATGCTCACATTTCACAGGGGGTCAAAGTGTTCTGAAAACTGCCACAGATGAATGGAGGAACACCGGGTGGGGTGGGGGGGCTCGAAACTGCCCTCGGTGGTGCCAGGGATACTTGAAACTGCCCTTGTGGGTCTTGGGGGACACTCAAAACTGCCCTGGATGCTCATGGGGACAGTGGAAACCGCCCTCCATCCACCAAGGTGCTCGTGTGGACACTTGAAACCGCCCTCAGCGGTCTCGGGGACACTTAAAACCGCCCTGGATGGTCCTGGGAAAACTTGAAGCTGCTTTTGGGGGTCATGGGGAACCCTTGAAATCGCCCTCGGTGTTCTTGGGGACACTTTAAACTGCCCTTGGTGGTCTCTGGGATACTTGAAACCGCCCTGGGTGGTCCAGGGGGTACTGGAAACCACCCTCACCAATTTCACGGGCATAGAGCCAGGCGTCCAGGAAGTGGATGGGGCCAGCGGGGCTCTAGCCGGTGACCAGGGCGTAGGTCTGGGCCCAGAGGCCATCAAGATCGGGGAGGATGCAGCCCACCTGGAGGCCGGACTGGCACATGTCGGCCAGCACTCATGGTACAGGCCGGTCCTAGGGAGTGATGGGGCATTAGAAACTCACAATGGCCGAAGGGGGGGACATTAGAAAGCGACAATGGCCAACAGAGGTGGCATTACAAACTGACAATGCCAAAGAGAGGCGTTAGAAACTGACAATGGCGGGATGAGGGGGGAACATTAGAAACTGACAATGGTGCAGAGGGGGCATTGAAACCGGCAGGGGTGGCCCCACCTGGAGTCCGGATCCTGAAGGAATACTGTGTCCCCCGCGGTGCCTGCGGCCCCAGTGCCCATGAGCAGTTCAGGGCCTGGGCCTCCAAGACATAACACACAAGGCCTGGGGAAACGACATGGCGGGGGGGGGGGTGGAGGGTGGAGGGCCTGTGGGGAGACTTACCCCTGAACCTTCAACCCCACGACCTCTGACCCTTCAACCCCAAAACCCCTGACCCTTCAACCCCATGTCCCCTGACTCGTCAACCCATGACCCCTGACAAGTTCAACCCCATGATTCCTGAACTTTCAACCCAATGACCCCTGAACCTTCAACATATGACCTGTGACCCCTGACCCTCGATCCCCCCCCCTACCCGGAACCTCAGGACCTCACCTGGGTTTGTGAACCCCAGGCCTTTGGTCAGGGGCCTCCTGGCCACAGTGAGTGTAACCTCGAACTCGACTCCCTGGTACCACAGGAGATCCCAGAATTCGCAGCTACATTGTCCGACGGGGACCTTGGAGAGCGGGGGGGTCGGTGCCTTGACATAAACCGGAACACCTGGGAGATCCATTCGTCCATCCATGCCTCAACTTAGCCCCCGGAACACCAGGGAATGTGGGCCAGCCCACCCCTGCCTCAGTTTACCCCACAGCCCCCACCATTGGCCTCCCAGGGTGGGGGCCTGGTGTCTCCGTCGTGCCTCGATTGTCCCAACTGTCCAGCAGTGTGACCGACCCCTTGTTCGGGTTCACAACGATGCACCGGGCCTCTGTGGTGGTGGCCACACAGTGCAAGCTTAGCCTGTGGCTCCTGGAGTCGAAGGTCAGGCCCAGGTCAGGTACAGGGTCAGGGGTCGCAGGGCCCAAGGTTGGGGGGGTCTCAGGGGTCAGGAGGGCGCGGGGAAGCTTCCAGAAGATGGTGTGGGAGTCTCTGGTTGGGTTGGGGGGGTCACGAGGAACAAAGGTGAGAAGTCAGGATCATCCATACAAGGGTACTGTGTTCGAATCCTCCCTTGGGCTGATGGAGGAACCAGAAAGGAGGTGAGTTACCCGGATGAGCTTCAGCCATGAGGACGAGGAGGAGGAGGAGGAGGGGGAGGAAGATGGAGGCTGCAGACCAGGGGAGGATCAGGGCAGGAGGCCTGGACCTGGAGAGCACTGTGGAGAGACCAATGGGGATGGGTGGGTGGGTGGGTGGGTGGATGATTGGGTGGATGGGTGGAAGAGTGGGTGGATTGATCGGTGGGGGGGTGGATGGGTGGGTGGATGGGTGGGTGGATGAATGATGGGTGGGTAGATGGATGGGTGGATGGTTGGGTGGGTGGGTGGATGGATGGGTGGGTGGGTGGATGGATGGGTGGGTGGGTGGATGGGTGGGTGGATGGATGGGTGGGTGGGTGGATAATTGAGTGGGTGGGTGGGTGGGGGATGGGTGCTTGATCTCATCCCTCTCTCCTTCCCCCTCCCTCTCCTCCCTGGTGGCCCCTGGGGCTTTCACACTCACTGCAGGCCATTGGCACATCGGGTCGGGTGTGGGGCAGCCAGGGTGCCCGTCTTGGTTCCAGGGGTTTGGGCTGTCAGGTGTGGACCCCCGGGTGGGTGTCCTGGGGAGCTTGGGGCGGCTGGGCCCCAACGTTTCTGGGCTCCGGACGGGGAGTGGATGCCGCTTCCCCTTTCTCGCTTCTCCTGGGGGTTTCCTGGCTCCTGGGCATCTCATTCTCCTTTCTCGGGGATGGGGAAGCCAAGGCGGCACCCCGGTGAGGACATTCCTTGGGGCCTCGGGGGTGCAGGTGCCATTCACAGACAGACAGACAGACAGACAGACAGACCTGAGTCCTCCTTGGGTGGTGGTGCTGGGTGCTGAGTCCTCCTGGGTGGTGGTATTATGTGCTGAGGCCTCCTGGGTGGTGGTATTGAGTGCTGAGTCCTCCTTGGGTGGTGGTGCTGGGTGCTGAATCCTCCTTGGGTGGTGCTGGGTGCGTCTCCCTAACAGAGAGGCACAGTCCAGTCGGAGGAATGGGGGGGCGGACAGAGGGACGGACATGTGGATTGGGAGACGGAAAAGGAGGGACGGGCGGACACACAGACGGAGAGAGGCGCAGACACACAGACAGACGGACAGACAGGACAACATAGAGACAGACAGGGAGACAGACAGACACACAAGAGATGGACAGACAGATGGACAGGGAGACAGACACATAGACAGACAGATGGATGGACAGATGCAGGGGGCCCTGCACCCCGGGCGCTCTCCTGACCAGCAGGAGAGGCAAGGAGGCGCGCCCCTCCCCGCCGAGGGTGAACCCAGAATAGGTAATAAGCAGCAAGTCGCCCGCACGCAGCCCAACCCAACCTTTATGCCACAGTTAGATGGTCAGTCGACTTGGGCAGAGTTCAAGACCGCTCTCTGTTTATTGGCGCGAACCCCATCTTAAGTATGGGCAATGGCAGCAGGAAGAGGAGGGGTGTAACATACCTAGTCAGGGCTACGATTGGCGGTCGGAGCTGTCCGTCAAGGGTGGAAGGCCATGGGACCTCCCTAAGGGGCGGCCTGAGTCTATGTCACTACCAGCAGGACCACCCCAGGTTACTGCCTAGAGCTGCCTTCCAGTTCCGGACCCCGAAGGCAGGCGGGGTTAGCCAGGATCCCTCTCCCCGGAGGCGGTGCAACAGTCACACAACTCCAGGGCGTGCACAGTCGGGGCCAGGCGGTGCGCCCCACATCTCCTCCTTTTCTGTTTAATAAGCTGGTGGATGTCCTACTCGAGAAAGCGCCTGTCTTAGGTCGTCCCCCCTGAAGGATCTTACCTGTCATTGGCTGGCCATCCTAGCTCGTCGGGCCACCCTGCCTATGAGGCTTGCCAGCCCCAGCAAAGGAGCAAGGGGGGAGGAGAGTGGTCTGTGCTCAAGAGGAGGCCCTGCTATTTCTGCCTCACGCCTGTGCACTCTGGTAGGCTGCACATCCTGGAAGGGGCCATGACCAATTTCATAGGGTTCCCAAATGGCTAAAGGCAGCATAATGCTGCCAAACCACCGTTGACTGGACAGCTCTGGCTCATTGCTTAAGAACTAGGGGAAGCCTATTTGCCCTAGCATGGTCAGGTGTAAATACAGAGGCTATATAAGCACAGAGGCAAATGCAAACACAGGTCATGGGGGTCTCTCCCACGAGGAGGAGAGGGTAGGGGAGCCACCAGCATTCCTTCCAGAGGGACCAGCCAACACAGCAAGCCTGCAGCTCCCAATGAACAGTACCCACACCTTGCTCCCTGTTGATCTTGCTAGCACCTGGCACTGGACCGTACATGGGGGGAATGGAGTGGATCGGGTGAGAGAACAGAAACACTTATTTCCTTGAAGCTTAAGAACATAATGGGAGGGCTGAAAGTGAGGAAGTGGGTGGATGGACCTTGAATAAACATTCAGAACCATCTAGTTCTCCTTTCTGTTACAACCTAAAGCCTGCAAGACCAGAGATCTGTCACACAACTCTCCTCTATCTTATTGGCACCAAAAGGGTCCGAGGACATGTTAGATTGTTGCAGAGCCATAAATGAAGTACTCATTTTCAATACTTGATGCACTTAGGGTACATTTGAAACCCATTTCCCTCTTCTACCTTTACGCTTCTATCTCCCTAACACACCTGAAGCCAAGTTTATCATCCAATTGAGGAGGAAGAGAGCAGAGGAGGAGGAGAGCAGAGGAGGAAGAGAGCAAAGGAGGCAGAAAGCAGAGGAGGAGGAGAGCAGAGGAGAGCAGAGGAGCTCAGAGGAGTGCAGAGGAGAGCATTATTTATTTTTGTTTGTTTTGCTCCCAGCTGGGAGGAGAGCCACAGGCTGAGGATGGTCCTTGCCTGCGGGTCCCCGTGCTGAGCCCCATACAGGTCCCTCACCGCGCCTGCCTGGCACCTACTCTGCCAAGTACTTGTGCAGCCGCCAGGAATGAACTTTGGAGGACTTGTCGCTACTCCTCTGGCCAGTTGTCTTGGCAGGAGGTAGAAGGTGGCCAGAGGACCCCCCCCTTACCATGCTGGTGAAGAAGCCTGTGGGGAAGGGAGCAGGGTGAAAGGCTGGATCTGAAGAACCCAGCCCTTCCAGGCAGCATTGCACCTGTGCCATGCCCCCGTGCACCACCCTGGCCACCCTCCTCTCCGGGGTGGCCATGATTTCGTGTCTGTAACTTGGGGTGAAAACCAACGACCTTCAGGCGAGGATCCTCACCCTGGAATCTGCTAAAAGGGCACCCTCCGTTTCCCTGCTGCCGGAGAAGGCAGATCAGCTGAAGACCATAGTACTTGAGTGGAGCGACTTCTCGCTCAGGTGTGTGAGGCTGGGCCTTGTTCGAGGGGGAGTTGCATGTGGATAGAATTTTGCACAGGTTCAGTCAGTCTACAGGATCCACCCTTACTGGTTATACAGTTGATTTGGGATGTGTGAGCCTCTGTGGTATCTATTTATTCAAGTCCCTTCCTCGGTTTCTCTCCAAGCCTGTGTGGAGTATCTTCCCTCTGTCTTCCTTAAGGATTGCATGTTGCAATGGCAGTAGGGGCTTTGCCCGGCTGTTTAGTTTTGTGGAGTCTGGGCTGTCAGCATTCTCAGTTGTATGGAGAATATTCATTGTAATGCTCACATCTGTTTTTCATTTGATAAGGTTAGGCCTTATCAATAGAGAATGGTAAGCACTCTTAAAAGTGAAATAAGCCCATAGATTTAAAAATTCATTTAACTCGGAATTCTTTTCATATTAAATGTTTTAAAAATTGGGAAAAAAAAAGTTTTCCTTTGTTTTTTTGGAGGGGGAGAGTTAACAGAGGTTGTGCTCAGATATTGATGAATGGAGAATTGAAAGGGATTCCTTTAAAGATGACTTAGACTCCAGTAGGGAGAGGGTAGTTTTTCTGCCAGTGGAGAGATGCAGTAGTTGCAGCCCGAATGTGATAAAGTATGTGTACAACATTGGCTGTTATTGATAGGACACACATTGCCATGAGCTGCATTGTTAGTGCCGGAGTTTTGCCTTGGCTGTGCAGGGAGAGGGTGGGGATAGTTGAATAATGAAGAAAGGTATTCCCCAAATCTTTCAATCTAAGTCAATGTTAAATTGATTTTTAAATTAAAAACAAAATTATGTCTTGAGTACTGTTAGCATTGGCTAAGATCCATGCACTTACATAAATGCTGTTTGTGCAGGCTATCAAACATTATTAACAGCCACAGAGGAAGAGTCCCTGAAGAACTCACAGAACTGGGATACTACTGCTAGCTCTTAATATATCTTCTTTTCCTACAGGAATCCTACGAACACATGGCTAAACTGAGAATCACAAGAGAAACACCTTCTGAGTGCAACTGTCCAGCAGGTAAGAAAATGAAACTTAACTAGGTTCCATCTAGAGGAGAGCATTTGCAAACAAAAGATCATATGCCTGTCAGGTCTACCTGTAACAGTAACAGAGAAAGAATGCAGACCCAACTTGCTTTAAGAAAATCAACATGTCTCCCTTTGACAGATGGTGAGTAAATCCACAAATATTATTTTAAGCAGCATACCAGTGTCTGTGAGGGGAAAAAAAAGAGCTAAGCACCATGAAAAATATTGGCAAGGGGATATACAAATTTCTTAGTATCCCGGATTGAAAAGTCATCTTCAATTTTATTAAATAACTTCAGTGTTCGTGGTGAACATGGTCTGAATAGCTGTGAAGCCCTGGTGTCTAATGTTATATTAGTGCAGAGTTTTTTTGTGGTTATTATATTCGCAAGTGATCTGACCTGTAGGTAAAAATGAAGACTAAAGGAAATTAGTTCTTTATTTTGTTCTCAGTACCTTGCCAGAAATATTCTTCCATGTTGTCCATTTTTCTGTGTAGTTATAAGAAACCATAGTGACAGTGTGTATTAGAAGGATAGAGACGACAGGGTAGTGAATGAGCACCCCCACTCCCCACCCCCGAATCATTAAATCTTCATTCAGAGACTTCTGAGCCTTGGTTGTTGTCTGTAGAACTAACAATTTAAAAGCTCTTGGAATATGGCCAGGGGAAGGCATTTAGTGGATACAATATTATATAAGGCATCAAAACTCCCATGAATCTCAAGAAGTTCTTTAGATAAACATGGTGAATGTATTTATGAACATTCTAGTTTCTTTCATCCTTATGCATGGAAAATGAGTCTTTTTCTCTCATATGGAAGAGCTCATTTCAATGTAGTCATGTGCTTCATAATGACACTTCAACCCAAGACAGGTCACAAATATAACAGTGGACCCCTAAGATTGTGTAACCTAGTGATGTCATAGCCAGCTTAGTTTGTGTGAGTGAGCTGTGTGATGTTTGCTCAGCAGTGGGATGGCAACAGCACAGCCCTTAGAATACGCCCCAGTTATGATTAAGCTGCAGGTGACTGTGAAAAACTTTGCGGCTGCTGTTCACTGCTGGCTCACGCCTGTAATCCTGGCTACTCAGTAGGTGGAGATCTGAGAATTGCAGTTCAAAGCCAGCCTAGTCAGCAAAGTCTATGAGGACTCTTATCTCCAACAAACTAAGGAAAAGCTGGAAAAGGCACTGTGGCTCAAGTGGTAGAACGCTAGCCTTGAGCACAGAGAGGCTCAGGGATAGCACCCAAGACCCTGAGTCCAAGCCCCGGGACTGGGGATAAAAAGGACTACTGCCTGTAATTTCTTATAGATTGCGGTTGGTTTTTGTCTCATGATAATTAGTTCAGGCACAGTTTAGACTTTTCAATTTTCAGGTTATACAGCATAAAAGCTTTTAGTATTTGTATTTAGTATTTGTATTTGACCATCTTTGAGATATATTATTTTTTCAGTGAAGGCTTTTGATGAGAAGACAAAGCGTGGATGTTTGACATTGTGTGTTTCATCCTGAGTAGTTGAGAAAGACCTCAGAAGTAAGATATTCAAGGGAAGAACTTTTCCAGGACAGGAATGAAATCACAGCTGCCCCTGCCCCATAGAGATGATGTTAATTTCCCCGACAGTGGGTAGGGTAGGTATAGGACTTCACAAATCACACCTGCAGGAAAGAGCATCTTTTGAATATACAAAAAAATCCAGTACACGGGCTGTGTGTATGTGGGGAGCTTAAATTTAATTTGGAAGATTCATAACAAACTTGGTAAAATGTTGAAAAGTGACCACACTGAGTTCTATTTCCAGAGGAGATACTATTGTTTTTATGATGCTTCATGTAGGCCAGTGATTGAACTCTTGTCATCTGGGAGAAAGCTATTATCCTTAAGAGTTTGCTGTATATTCCCTGGGATGATTATTACAGACTTTGTTTTTCCATCTTGCTTTTTTTGGGGTCAGTCCTGGGCCTTGGACTCAGGGCCTGAGCACTGTCCCTGGCTTCTTCCCGCTCAATGCTAGAACTCTGCCACCTTAGCCACAGCGCCCCTTCTGGCCGTTTTCCATATATGTGGTGCTGGGGAATCGAACAGAGAGCTTCTTGCCACTAGGCCATATTCCCAGCCTTGTTTTTCCATCTTAATGTGATAAATGAATAATAAACAGCAATTCTCTTGGGTTGTTGTTTATTGGTTGCTCTATCACCTGCTTTCCTTCTTGCCACCACTAGAACTCTGCATTACATCAGTTTTTACCTGGCTCCTTGGGAGGGAACTCTGAAGGGGCACATTCAAACACACAGAACCAGATGGGGTTTTTGGTGAGTTACAGAAATAAACTCAGTTCTGCTTGTCCAATAACAAGACATCACCCAAACGCAGGCTTTGTGTTAAAAGATTCTGGAGGAAAACCAGCTGATGCAGGATTATCTTAGGGAATGAGCTGGCTGGCCAAAAGGGCCTTAGAAAGAAGATATGGCACTTCCCACCTGATTTGGCTGGAACCTCTGTTCGCCATGTGTGACTAAGACTTGTCACCCAGACATCTGTTTGCAGGACAGAGTGAGACAAGTGTGACCTCAACTCAGTTCCTGTGGACACATGCCCATCCATTGAAGTTGACACTCTTGATGACAGGCTGAGTCTCAGAGCCAAGGGTCGGTAGCAAAGAAGCAAATTTGTGTTGTTTGTACTCACTGATGGCTTCTGCTAGAACTCAGGTCTTACTGGGGTTTTCCCAGGTAGCCTCTGTGGGAAGGCTTTGAGGACGATTTATTGAATGGCTTCTCACAGTAGGAGAGGCTCTTTGTGATTTACTTTCTATAACTAGGAGAGTTTTAAGTGCTAGCAATCTTAGGATTTGTCCCCTGGGCAGAGGGACTCCAGAGCTAGAAGCCTAATAAGGAATCCAGAATGAGCTGGATATGTCTAGACTGCAATCTTAGATCTGATACTAAATAATGGTGTGACTGTGATCAAATGAATGCACTTCATTTTTTCACCAGGAAAAAAAAAGACTAGAAATTCCTTCTCCATTGTACGATTTATGTAAATTGTTTGGCATATTAGTGTTTAGAGCTTAAATAATACTTCTGTTTTTTTTTTGTGTTGGTTTTTTTTTTTGTAAGTTTCTCAGAAAGACTAGGCAAATTCTCTTACCACTAAAGCTGCACCCACAGTTCATTAGTCTTTTTCTTACATTCCTTCCTCTGCTCCACAGAGGAACAAGTGGGAAATGTTGCAAAAGTTGCTCAGAACCTAAAGCTAATGTACATGGCGGTTAGTTAAACATCTGTAGGTCATTTATAAAGATAATCTTGCCAGTCAGTATCTCTTGGTGTTGTAGCAGTGGAATTTGGGGTTTTCATGATACCTAGTTTTGTCTCCAAAGTGTTCACCAAAATGACAGGGGAAACAGACCATTTAGACCGAAGCATACCGGGTAGAAAGACTTGGATTTATTGGGCATGGACTTAGTAAAGAGTGTCTTTACAGCTTCAATATGAGATGTTTACCAAAATGAGTGTCTTCTCCATCTGACTCGTAGACCTATTCAAATCAGATTTATTTATACAGTGATATTTATAACATAAAATTGGACAGTCATTATTATATCATCTTTGTCCTCAGTAGAAAGGCATATTTACCTTTTTTGTAAGATCAAGAGACGCTCTAGAAAACCAAAAGAAAATTTTCTTTTAAGAACCCCAAATAATTCATCAAAGCTATGTTTAGCAGATTTGCGTTAGCAATGGCAGAGACAAGGAAATAACAGCTGCTATTTGTGGCTTGATCCCTGTCATACCTAATTGTCTCTAAGAGAGTAACTTGGCTCGTCACTATGGCTACAGAATTCTACTTCAGGTTGTGTTCTTTGGATCTTCCATGAAGTATGCATAAAGCAGGGCATATTTACAGAAAGGTTTTCTCTGTCCAGCCAATGAAGAACGATGGGAATGGATACACCATTCAAGTGATAAGAACTCATTCATCAGTACCATTGGCCTCCTCAGCCTATTAGGTGTTGAAAAGATATGTCCCAGCCATCCCAGAGGACCATGCAGAGATCATCACAGACAGGAGAAGAAGGTTCAAAAGGAGGTTTATTAGTGGGGCCATAGTTCCCATGGGAGAGGGAGCTACATGGTGTCTGCACCTTATCCAGGTGGCAGCTTCTCTCTCTGGGGGTAAAGGGGAAGTAGATAGGTAGTGAGTAGGAGTGGCTCATTAGGTATGGGTGGATCTGGGGGCTAGTGGGAGGAGCTGAGGACCTGAGGCTAAGGAAATGCAAACAGGTATAAGAACCTCTGTGGTGTCATCCATGTAGAATAGGAAATGAAGAAAGCCACCTTGGCTTTTTCATTAACATGTTACACAATCTTGTGCAAATCATTTCCACATATGGCTTTTTACAAACTGGTCATATCATTGTAAGTAAGAGCTGGGCAATAACGACTTAGCATCTTAGTCAATTCTCTACCTAGCATAAATTCTAAACAGTACCAGATTTTGGGATTATTTTTGGGGGAGAGCAAATAAGGCAGACTTGCCCTGTATCCTCATGGAGTTTCTAGTTCCATGAAGATGACACCAAATGTTAATTTGAAAAGGACTTTCCATGTGGGATAAGCAAAATCAAGAGTAGTACATTTTGGAGCATATAACTTAAATCTATGAAATTTTTAGAATATGGGAAGTTGTTTAAATGGTTTGGTGGTAGAGAAAGAAAACTATACTTATGTTTCAGAAATTCATAATAGAAGAAAATATGGCTCCTGAGAAAATCTGTAGGAATGGATACAAAGTTTGTTGGTTGCCTTTTGAATTTCTAAGAATTCATGGATAGGTAGATAAAGGTACACTGGTAGCTGATCTGCTGATATTCCAAATGAAAGAAACATGATATTTTTTTTCTTGGTCATGGGGCTTGAACTCTGGGCCTGGGCTCTGTCCCTGAGCTCTTCAGCTCTACCACCTGAGCCACTTTCTAAACATGATTTTTAATATAGAATGGACAGCCTGTTCTATATGATGATAGTCTATTCTATTCTATGAATAGTGAGATTAAAGTTGAGAACTTCTTGTGTGGAGTGTTTAACAGCTACCGTAAAAAGTGAGACTAGAAGCCATCTGGTGGTGGCTCAGAGTTACAATTCTAGCTTCTTAGGAGATTGCAATCTGAAGGTTGAGATTCAAAGCCAGCCTAGGCAGGAATTTCCATGAGTCCTCTCACCTTCAATAGCCACCAAAAAGCCAAAGTAGAGCTGTGGCTCAAGTGATAGAAAGCCAGCCTTGAGCAAAAAAGTTAAGGGGCATTGCCCAGGCCCTGAGTTCAAGCCCTAGTATGAGCATACACAGAAAGTAGATACTTCTTAAGGTATCCTCTATACTTATGAAATGACTATTTACAAAGTGGGAGTAAATGCCAACAAGCGCAAGTACCCCTCATTCCCAAGTGGGAGCAGTACCGATCCTGGTGATGGATTGAGGTCGCCCCAGTATGGTGATGGACGTAAATGGTCACGCTTGCTTTGAGATAGAGCATTCTTCCCCCTGGTGTCAGAGCCTTTGTGTTCCTTTGCTAATCCAGTGGACTTGAGCATATAAAACTCCATGTCTTGCTGTATACATTTTCAATGATATAGAGAACAGAAACAGTTTTACCTTAAGAAACTTGAATAAGCAACTTGAGATGGTGAATGTTATGGAAATTAAAATGGCAGATATTCTCCACTTCCTGTGACACAGAACAGGGCATAGTGATGAGGGTGACCCCACGATTGTCCCCAGTAAGTCTTTCTGAGGCCTAATGAATCCAACAGGCTGGACATGACATGCTCAGTGACTTTTCTGCTGAGAGTGGACAAGGACAAGTTGCCTTTGAAGGGGTGTTCTTGTTCTCTTTTGTCTGCCTTGTTTACAAATGAAGAAGCTAATTCTTCCAATTCTTGCTCTGTGATGCTTGGCTTGGAACTTTAGGCCTTTTCCTTGCTTCATTTAAACCACTCCTCCAGTTCCTTTTTTTTTTTTTTGGCTTTTGAGTTATCTTTGGATAGTCTTTTGGGCTGGCCAGCCCTCCCCTTCCTCTATCTCTTCCACCTTTCTCCCTTTTCCTCTGCCCTTTTCACTCTTCTTCCCCTTTAACTCCTCCTCCCCTCCCTCCCCTGCTTTTCATTTGATCAGGTGGTCTCAAGACTGTGCTCCTCCCTACCTCTGTTCCCCAGTATCTGGGAAACAGAAGTGTGCCACGATGTCTGGCTTCCTTTCCCTTTCTCACTGTAGTAATTCCGTTGGTAATTATGTACAAGGATACCAATACTATATGGAATTTCAATTCACTGTACCTTATTCGATGTGTGGGAGCAAGCATTCTTTCAAGGCCACAGTCTGCTCTGCTTCTGATTGCTTTGTAAAGGTGTAAAATCAACACTGTGACATGACCCAAATGGAAGCCATCCAAGACCTATCAAGAAAAACTGTTTGGGTGCCCTCCTTACCATGTTAGAGACTTTCTGGGGTGGTTTGGTGGAAGTGGAGAATGTGAAAACTGTGTATGGATGACTCTGAGCTGCAGGCTGAAACCTGAAACCCAGGATATGACTGGCTACACCTAGAAGCATTGCTACCTAACCTGGCTTGCCAAGATGGGTGAAGTTTGGTGGGGTGGTTTAAAGTGCCATGGAATTTAACAATGCCCCCATCCCTCCCCAATTTGTGTTAACAATGGTGATTCTTACGTGGAGATAGGAGGAACTGAGCTAAATAGGAGTTCACTGCTCCACCAGTTTCTTCCCAATTGAATTGCGAGCTATCCCTTGTCTTCTTTGGTGATGGACAAAATCAGTAGAGAAAGCAAATAGTTTCTCCAACCCATCAGCTCTAAGATACCTGAAATGCAGTCAATGTTGCACTTGTGTATAGTAGATACAGCCACAGCCATGAACTTTGGGCTAGTATTCCAACAGCTAGAATAAGTGGAATTAATACTGTCATTCAACTTACTGTGGAACTTCTTCCCCTCAAAATTTGGAATTTCTATGAGTACAGGATAATTTGGAATTGCGATGACACTTCTGACGTCATTGCATCCAGAGATGTCACTGCCTCTTCAGTTGAAGGCCTTATTCTCTTCACGAATGGTAGTTGAAATGTATTCATTTCCCTTCATAATGTGTTCCTTACATTGATCACTAGATTCATGCAGTTTTTGTTATAAGGGCATACTTATAGGCTTTGACACCTAAAATGTAAAAAAAAAATTATAATTTCAATTTATAGGCGTTCTGTTCTTCATTATGGACATGAAGCTTTAATTCTTGTATTTAAAATATATTCACGCGTTATAAAATACAATGATCATATTTACTCTAATTGAGTAAATTGTAGCAAGCTCTGGCTTGTACATTATGGTATAACTGGGAGTCAGAATATATGTCTAGATAGTCTTCTTTGTTATCGGTTCCTCTCGCCTCTTCTCCCACTCTTCTCACCTCTTTTCCTCCTCTTCCTTCTCCCTTTTCTTCCAAAAGAGCTCAATGTTCCTCACTGAAAGTGAGGAACATATTCCTTAATCTGTTAGCACTAGAAAGTTGGGGAAATGCACAATGTAACCCACTGTGATATACATCACAAACATCAACATCTCTCACCCCATCCGTCTGCCTTAAAGTCTGAGATTTTTTTAAAGCCTTTAAGTCATCCAGTTTTTGACATGTTTCTGTGCATTTTTTCATTTTTCTTTGTGCTTTTTTACTTTTTGGTGCTGCACCAGGGCTTGTACACAGGTCCTGAGTGCTATCCCTTAGCCTTTGCACTCAAGGATAGTGGTCTACCACTTGAACCACAGCTCTGTTTCCTGATTTTTTGGTGATTAATTGTAGATAAGAGACTTTCTGGTGCATGCTTTCTTTGAACCTTGATTCTCAGAAATCATTCTCTTGAGGATTACAGACATGAGCCACTCTTTGAGCTTTTATTCTTCACACATACGCACATAGAGTCTTGTCAACAAGTTGCTGCTTCCATTAACTTTTTAATATAGTTATTGTTAACACTAGAGTTTTGTTGAGCAGTTAATGTTTAGCTGGCAAAATAGTATCTGCAACATAACTTTCCCCCAAATTACAATGTCCCTTAGTATCTGAAGTGGGTTGGCTCTACAACCCATGTGGCTAATGAAGTTCTTTTGATATAAAACAGTATAATATTTGCATATAAACTACAAACATCCTTCATATATTTGTCTTCTCTAGATTGCTTACAGTAAGTAATATAATTGAAATAATGTGTAGCTAGATTTTATACCTTATTATAGGGCATTATGACAAGAAAACAGTGTGAATGTGTTTTAGTACAGATGCACTGCTTTTCCTTAAAGATGTACAATCTGTAATTGGTTGAATTTGCATATGCAGAGTATTTATTTGTGCATTATTTATAGAAACTATGCTGTAAGAAAGTTGGTCTTTGGTAAAATGATGATGGTTCTATGTTGAAACTGAAATGGAATCCAGGAGGAGACTGTGAGTTTTGTGTCTGCATTTAAATGACAGGCAAGATCTTGAGAAATTACTAATAATGTAGCCAATATTGACTGAGAAATCCAATGCATTTCACAAAGA